>NC_062560.1:98635822-98937251 GCF_016906955.1 Phacochoerus africanus
TGAAGGTAATCAAAACAGCCATATTTCCTCCCTTTTTAAAAAAATTCTCCAGATATAACTTTATTCTAATAATGCAAATAACTAAGTGACAAAAATAATAATGACAGAATAGGCTGATGATGTTGGTTTAAACTGCCTATTGGGCAGGTATGTTTAGTGATTACCCATGTTCTTTAGTCCTCACAATAAATCCATGATGTAGATACTACTCTTGACATTCCCATTTTATAGAAAAGATAACTGAGTCTCAGAGTAGTTAAAAAAAAAAACTTTCCCAAGGTCTCACATTTAGGAAATGATCGAAATAGGGATTTGAACATAGAATCGCTCAACTTCAAAAGCACATTTTTAGCTACAGTGTAGCCTGCCAGATTATCTTCCAGAAAGGACCTGGCAATGTGTAGGGGAAAAATCAGCCTGGATTTAAGAGCGAGGTACAAATAATTAAGCCAATCTAAAGTTCACGCCGTGAGTTGCCAAATCAATATAAATTATAACATACTTGTAAGAAACTTTTGCTAGTTTTCTGATCAACAAATAGCTTTACCTTGAAAATCTGTAAGTGGGGATTTTATTCTGGTTTGAACTTTGGCATAATTCCCTAAAAATTGAAGAAAACTGCCCTGGAATGATCATAAGGGAGACTGCTGTTTTATATAAGTGTTTCAGAGGACACTAGAAGAAAACAGCATAGTCATAAAATAGACTTTACAAGATCAGTTTGAATATGGTATACTATCTGCTAGCAAGCACTTTATTCATCACCTATATTTCTAAAATTGCTGTTAAGAATATTCATACATAAATGCAGAAATAGAACAATGAAATTAGATGTACCCATTATCTAGATTCAACTATTAAGATAAAATTTGTATTAATCATATCATGAGAACTGATACTCCTACTCTCAAAGATAAGAAAGTATCATGTTCACCCTCTTTTTACAGCCAAGTAAACAAAGGCCCTGAATGCAGAGATGATCTAAAATTAAGGTAGGTTAGTTAGTTAGTTAGTTAGTAACAGCCTATATAAGGATCAGTTTCCACTATATCACCTTGCTATTCAGTATTAAATATTCTTTAATTTATTTGAATCCTTTGAAAATAATTGATGAAACATGATAGAAGCATTTTTTGTCATAAATTCATTAAAACAGATTAGGCTATTCTCCGAATGAGTCTTTTCTACCTATTTTTTTTTCCTAAGAATATGTTTCCAAACAACTCTCCCATTTATCCCCTTTAACATTTAAATGTTATTATAAAATAAACAATTCTTCAATGAAAAGAGTTCAGAGAAACAATCATATAGAATTTTACCGTAACATCATGATCTTTCTGGATTTGTCTCTTGATAATGCTGAGACAGGAACAAACACATAACAAACTTGTTAATGAGCTATTAACAGGAAACCAGAGTATACACATGTGTGTCCTTGGATTGAGCCTTAATAAAATTAGGAAGTTAAGTCCCAGCTGGAGACCGGACAACCAGCAGAAAATTCCCAACAGCCAGGGTATAGCATAATTTTAGGAAAAATAAAGATCAACAACACATTAATTTTCTCAAACTGCCATTCTATTAATGGCATAGGGGTTTTAAAATGCTTAAACAGTTACTAAACCAAGTTTCAAACCATCTCATCTATTAATCATTGCATTTAATTTAGAAGAAAACCAGAGATTTTATGGATTGTGTTTACTGCATATTATCATTCGACTTCAAAGTGGCTGCATCGCCTGAAAGAACAGCTGGATATTTTACACTAATATTGAGATGATCTTGTGAACTATATTTTAGATTGGCAGCATATCTTTGAAGAAATGTTTTATTTCTTTCCTCGACTATGACCTAATTTCTCCCTAGGTTACTGCCATTTAGTGATTCGTTCTTTCAGTCATTTATTCAACAAATACTGAGTTCTAGGTAATTGGGATACAGCAATGAATGAACAAATTCCTGCCTTTGCTGAACTTACATTCCAGTAGTGGAGATAGACCATAGACAAACAAGCAAAAATGTTAGGTAATGATAAATGCCATAAACAACAAGGCAAGGTAAGATGCTAAATAGTGATGGCTGGAGTGAGGGAACAAGGCTATTTTAGAAAGGATGACCAGGAAGGCCTCTCTAAAGAAGGATCTGAATAAAAGGATGGAGTGAGTGATGAGGATAATTGAGTAAAGAGTGTTTCAGGCAGATGGAATAGAAAGTTCAACAGCCCTGAAGAAGAACTGCGTTTGGTGGGTTGTGACAAGGAAGCCTCTGTTGCTTGTGCAGAGTAAGCAAAGAAGAAAGTAGGAGGAGGAAAGGTCAGAGTCATAGAGGGGGCAGTGTGTGTGGTGCCTCATAGGCCATTTTAGACTTCGGCTTTTGTTTTGAGTAAGATAGGGAGGCATTGGAAAGTTTTGATCAGGGAATATATGAAATTAGTTATGTTTTAAAGATAACTCCAGCTGTTGAGTAGACAATAAACTAGACAGGTATGAAAAGGAAACAATTTTCTAGCCAAGAAATTTCCACAATTTTCAAGCCAAGAGATGATGGCGGCTTGCACCATGATAGTGGGAAGTGCCATATTCTAAATATATTTTGAAGGTAGGGCTGGTGTGATTTTCTTAAGGATTAGATATGGCGTATGTGAGAAAGAGGGTTATCAAAAATGACACCAAGGATTCTAATCTAAGCAACTAGGTAAATAGTCATGCCGCTTATTGAATGAAGGCACACTAAGGGAGAAGCAGGCTTAGTGCGGGAATAAAGAATTCAATTTTGGATATGGTAAGTTTGAACTGCTCAGTAAACTTCTAAGTGGAGATACAGAGTAGACATTTGGATACACGAGTCTGGAGCATAAGGGAGAGTTCAGTACTAGATATAACATTTGAGAGTTAATAGTATATACATGGTCCTTAAAGCTCTAAGACTGAGAATGAGATTGGTGATCACTTGTCCGGATGGTGTAGCAGGTTGAAGCATGGGTCATCCTAAAACTAGAGAATTACAACACCGTTAAAAAAAGATGAACATCTGCCGACTGGAATAATTATCAAATATCACTAGATAAATTAAATATGTTCATTGGTTTTAATCTTTCTGTCCTTAATTCTCAATTTAAAAATTATATAATCCTATATGGTAACCTATCAGAACTAAATCAGTCCTCTTTCTTTTAACTTACTCTATTCTAAATAGTTGAAGCTTCAGCAACATTAACACTTCATTGCTAGTCACTAAGCTTCTAATAAAAGCTTATTATAGCCTTTTATTCAGTTTACAAGACTTGTTCTTACAAAGCTCTTTTCTAGAATTTTTTCCTTGCATGGCTGGTGGCATAATCACATTAAAATATGAAACTTTCTTACATTTAGAAACCTTATTTCCTCTCTTCTCTATTCAAATTTGATGACCAGTTAAAAACTTTTGGGGAGTTCCTGGCATGGTGCAGAGGAAACGAATCCGATTAGGAACCATGAGGTTGCCGGTTCTATCCCTGGCCTCGCTCAGTGGGTTAAGGATCTGGCGTTGCCATGAGCTGTGGTTACAGATGCGGCTCGGATCTGGCATTGCTGTAGACCCCTAGCCAGGGAACCTCCATATGCTGTGGGTGCAGCCCTAAAAAGGACAAAAAGACCAAAAAATAAAAATAAAAAATAAATAAAAAAATAAAAACTTTCGTGCTCATGTGACAACTAGAGGGCAATAAATGAAAATTTCCCTGAAGAGAAAGTTGTTCAAAAACTCATAATTTCAGGGCTCAGAGACACCTTAGAAAAAATCTTCCAAACTCATCAAATTATACATATTAACTACATATAGTTCTTTGCAAATCAATTATAGCTCACTAATCTGTTAAAAATAATTTTTTAAAAAATCTTCCTTCATTCTTGTGTCACCAAATTTTTGCACTGCTTTTCTTTAACTACTAATTTCAACTGATTTTTTTTTGGTAGATTCCCCATTAATCCTTGTGTGCTGTGTTTAAATGTTGAAAGCGGGAGTTCCTGTTGTGGCTCAGTGGGTTAAGTATCCGACATTGTCTCTGTGAGGTTGCAGGTTCGATCCCTGGCCTCACTCAGTGGGTTAAGGATCAGGTGTTGCCACAAGCTGTGGCAAAGGTAGCAGATGCAGCTCAGATCTGGTGTTGCTCTGGCTGTGGCTTAAGCCCCAGCTGCAGCTTCAATTTGACCCCTGGCATGGGAACTTCCATATACCATAGGTGTGGCTGTAAAAAGAAAAAAAATGTTGAGAGCAAAGCAAACTATTTTCCTTGGTTCTGAGCTGCTCTCTAACCTATACATACAACATGCATTTAAAAGAAGACAAGAATAGCTAAGAGAAATACAGATATACATACTAAATTAATCATAATACTTTCAGATCATAGTATAGTGAACATTAAGTATTATGAACATTAAATCTGGAGTCACATTACCTGGGTTTGAATCTCAGCACCATTATTTACTAGTTGTGTGACCCTAGAGAATGTACTAAACATGTTCATGCCTCCCTTTCTGCATCTTTAAAATAAGGATAGGGCTTACTTCACAGGATTGTAGTGAGACTTAAATGAATATGTGTAAAGCACCTACTAAGTGCCTGACACACAGTAAGCCTATGTGTGAATTAGATGATAGAAGATTTTGATCAGAAGGGTTGGCAGAGTTTGAATAAAATAAAGCTCCAGCTGTCCATTTACTCCTCAAGATTTACACCTTGCCAATCAATGGGGTTACAAGTCCCAATTTGACATCACTCCTTTGTGGTGAGCTCCCCAAGCAGGAATTATTTTCTCTAAAAATCACCCATTGATAATCACATAAAGTACTCAAGAAGTCTGCATGGGAAAGAAGCAGGTATGTGTTAATCTTTCACATTTGCACAGTATGACTAAATCTTAGCTTGAGTATTTTGCAAAGTACAGAGACTAGGACTGGTACATTTTAGTGATGTGTAAGCAAAGAAGGAAAGATGGATGCACCCATGAAGAAGTAGAAAATCCTAGAAGAGAGAGGACAAACATAATGAAAAAATATCAGAAGAGAGGGAGATGGGAGAGCAAGAATTGCTAAGCCATCATAGACTTCATTCCCACCGTTGGCAACTGTGCCTAAGCCTCCTGCATCTTTTTTTTTTTTAAGTAAGAGAAGCACTTCTGTAAATGCTTAATGGAAATCCTTCAAGTTCCACTATTAATAAAAGGTGGCCCCTCCTTTGGAGAAAAGCAGAGAATGAATGTCTCAGGATACAATATACACAGATAATTATAAGTCCCCAAACATCAAAGAATAATGACCAGATTCCTTCCCTAGTTTATCAATTCCACATGCCAGAGTGTTTGGCAGAATTTCAGGGATCCGACCCAGAAGACGGAATAAAGGAGTATAAGAAAGTGTAGAAAAGCAGTTATCATTTACACTTCATCCTAAAAGTTGGAAAACATAAATTAGGGGAAAGGTATAAAAATATATTTCTTTCCCTTAAGAAGCTCACAGTCCAGTCCAGGGAAGTAAAGAGGTGAAGAGACAATTAAGATGCAGTCTACTAAATACTATGGTAGAGGGAAATATTTTTTCCATACAGGTCTATAGAAATCCAGGCTATAGGTTTCAGCAAGTAGATGATGTCTGAGTGGAGATTTAAATGATAAATAGGATAAATGATAATAAATAAATACATAGATGATAAATACAAGATCTCGTTATCTTCTCCTTGGTTTACTGAAAGTATTCTCTATCTTCCTTCTGACCCACCTTCTCTGGCCCCACAAGAAAAATGAGGGAGGACTTGAGTTTTCTAGGGAGAAAGAACTTGAGATGAGTCCAGCAAACACAGTTATTTATTTAGGACAAGGTAGCTTGATTATGTGTAAATCTGGGCTATCTGCTTTTTCGCTTTTTTGTCTTTTTGCTATTCTTGGGCCGCTCCCGCGGCATATGGAGGTTCCCAGGCTAGGGGTTGAATCGGAGCTGTAGCCACTGGCCTACACCAGAGCCACAGCAACGCGGGATCCGAGCCGCGTCTGCAACCTACACCACAGCCCACGGCCATGCCAGATCCTTAACCCACTGAGCAAGGGCAGGGACCGAACCCGCAACCTCATGGTTCCTAGTCGGATTCGTTAACCACTGCGCCACGACGGGAACTCCTGCTTTTTCTTTTATTTAATGTATCAGTGATACTGGCCTTCCATATTACCACTAGTTTTTTAGAATGCCACACTTCTTGACAATTCTCATTTGCTATGTCATCCAAATACTTAATGACACAGACAGACTCTAATTCCAAGCTACACATATGATGCTTACCATGGTCACCTTGGCAAAAAATTCAGAAGCCGTGAACATTCTTTATCATAAGGTTTAATGGGATTTGTTGTGACCAAAATATGCCACATTTAATTTCTTAACTCTTGTCTATGATATTTAATATGAGGCAAATTCCCATGATGTCAAGCTTTTTTTGGCATTTCTATTCAGGGTAAATTGGTATCTCTCCCTTTTCCTCCACATGTCTTATTCTAGAAGGGTGCCAAAATAAGAAAGTCATCTCTAAAGTCATAAGAAATATCTTCTGTGAGTCTCCCTCTGCCATGGTACCCTTTCTATGTCCCTTGATTTTAGAGAATATGCTCTTCTTGATCTAAATAGACATTTATCCAAAGAAGATATACAGATGGCCAAGAGGCACATAAAAAGATGCTCAACATTGTTAATTATTTGAGAAATGCAAGTCAAAACTACAATGAGTTATCACCTCACACCAGTCAGAATGGCCATCATTAACAAGTCTACAAATAGCAAATGCTAGAGAGGGTTTGGAGAAAAGGGAACCCTCTTACACTATCAGTGGGAATGTAAATTGGTACAGCCACTATGGAAAACAGTATGGAGGTTTCTAAAAAAACTAAAATTAGAACTACCCTATGAACCAGCAATCCTACTCCTGGGCATATATCCAGAGAAAATCATAATTCAAAATGCACCCCAATATTCACTGCAGCACTTTTTATAATAGCCAAGACATGGAAGCAACCTAAATTTCCCTCGACAGAGGAATGGATAAAGAAGATGTGGTACAGGACTTCCCATTGTGGCTCAGTGGGTTAAGGATCCAATGTTGTCTATGTGAGGATGCAGGTTTGATTTCTGGCCTTAATCTGTGGGTTAAGGATCCAGTGTTGCCACAAGCTGTGGCGTAGGTCACAGATGCAGCTTGGATCCAGTGTTGCCGTGGCTGTGGCATAGGCCTCAGCTGCAGCTCTGATTCTACCCCCAGCCCGGAGAACTTCCACATGGTACAGGTACAGCTGTAAAAAGAAAAAAAAAAAAAAGATGTGGTACATCTTTGGAATGGAATATTTCTCAGGCATAAAAAAGAATGAAATAATGCCATTTGCAGCAAGATGGATGTAAATAGAGATTATCATACTAAGTGAAGTAGATTAGAGAAATACAGATATCATATGCTATCACTTCTATATGGAATCTAAAATATCCAATTGCTTGTAATGAAACACGAGGGAAGATATTATGAGAAAAAGAATGTGTGTGTGTATATATGTGTGTGTGTGTATATAAAACTGGGTCACTTCTCTGTATAGCAGAAATTGACAGAACATGGTAAATCAACTATAATAAAATTAAAAAAAATAAAGTGGGTATACAATTTAAAAAATAAAATAAAGTATGACACAAATGAACCTATCTATGAAACAGAAACTTACAGACATAGAGAGCAGACTTTTGGTTGCCAAGGGGGAAGGAGGTGGAGCAGGGATGGATTGGGGGTTTAGGATTAGCCTGTGCACACTACTGTATATGGAATGGATGGTCAACAGGTACCTGCTGTATAGCACAGGGAACTCTATCCAACAGTCTGTAATAACCTATATGGGAAAATAATCTGAAAATAAAACAGATATATGTATATATATGACTGAATCACTTTGTTGTACAGTGGAAATTATCACAACATTGTAAATCAACTATAATTCAATAAAACAAAAAAAGAACAAGCTCTTCTGAATTATTTCTCTCATATGTCTGTTACACTTCTATGAACCAACAGATTCTTAGCCCTCACAGATATACACATATTCATGGCACCTCACCAGACAAATAACCACCAAAACAGAGAAAGATTTTGTGATGTGTATCACAAAGAGCACTAAATTGTGTGCTAGGGGAACTGAGTTTTGGTCCTAATTCTACTACTGTTACATTGGCCACAAGTTATATTTTCTCTGGACTTCAATTTCTTCAGCAGTAAAATAAGCTTGATGACCTACAAAGTCATATTTAGCTCTAATTATTCTCCAAAAAATACTTTAAAATAAAATTTTCTTTATTATAAACACACTTATTTTATATAATTATATAAATTTTAAGAAAATTAAAACTTACCTTTCCAAATGTGTGAGGTCTAGCTACTTGTTGTGAATTGTCTCTATAAGCCCTGCATAAGAAGAGTAACATGGGTTAAAAGCAAATGATCCTATAGCAAAATTACATGTAGTGATGTCTTGATGAATCTGTGGACAGGAAATTAGTCAAATAAATACTGTTTGCTTTTATAAAATGCTTAAGGTAAGAGAACTTGTATGGACTAGCATAGTGCACATTATTTTCCCTCCTTCCAAGAATGGGTAATATTAATACTAATCATCACCAATGAAATAATTATTACTGACATAGTAAAGAAACATATTGACATATGACTCAGACTACGATATTTTGAAATGAGAGGAAAGTACTAAAGACTGTAATTTGTTTACAGGTGGCTTTTTTTTTGTCTTTTTTGTTGTTGTTGTTGTTGCTATTTCTTGGGCCGCTCTCGAGGCATATGGAGTTTCCCAGGCTAGGGGTTGAATCGGAGCTGTAGCCACTGGCCTACGCCAGAGCCACAGCAACGCGGGATCCGAGCCGCGTCTGCGACCTACACCACAGCTCACGGCAACGCCGGATCGTTAACCCACTGAGCAAGGGCAGGGACCGAACCCGCAACCTCATGGTTCCTAGTCGGATTCGTTAACCACTGCGCCACGACGGAACTCCCCTACAGATGGCTTTTTAAAAATATCACTTAACTAATAGTTTAAACACAAATCATGCCAGGACACTCCAATATTATATAAAGACGACATGATTCCAAAAGAGCTAGTGCACCAAAGGCAGTACTACAGAAGAATCTTTGGGGTTTTGCTGCTACATTCAAACCATGATAGACAGATGAGACTTTCTCCTATTTATAAACCTTTTTAGACAGAAGATTCCACAACTTCCCTCAGGATCCATTTCTAGTATTTCACAATCAAGATTCCTCCTTAAAGTCTAACAACAACAACAAAAAGACTCCCATGCCCTTTCTTAAGTCTGTTTAATCATATAAGAATAAAGAGACTATTGACTATCCTCTGTATCTGAGTCACTGACATTTTAAGACAATTATTAAGTTATCCCTCAGGCTTCTCCTCTTTGGGTTGATAAATACTGTTCCTTCAACATTTTCTTCAGGGCACATCTCTTATGTCCAATGACCTATTTTCTCTTCCTTGCTACAGAATTCTGGTAAGGTCTACCTGAATTTGAGTTTCTCTTTTTATGTTCTACACTCAAACTCTTAAGAACATATTGAGAATTTCCATGGAGTCTATAGTATCCCCTCATTCCCTAAGATTTTACCTCCCAGAATTAGAGCAACTTCCCAGATTATCCAAAATAGAGCTGTAAAACCACAGTGAAAAAAATAGAAATAAAAAAAATGTAAAAGTCCTGATTCCAGCTCACAAAATAAGCGCAATGAAGTTTTAGCTTTGTTGTATCCTGTCCAGAGGCCAAGAATTATTCAAGTGGTATTTCTCAGGAAACAAATGTTTAGACTTCTGGGGGGAAGCCAGAAATCTGGAGAGGGTGACACGGTTCTTGGCTCCCTAATTCTTATGTCACCAGAGAAATATTTTGGCTGAGCACTAGATACTCGTCCTCATTTCCAGACCACTAATTTTGTGAAGTGAGATTGTTTGGAGAACTATATAGTACATCCCAAGGTGTATTTTATGGTCTAATTGCCATATATAACATATCTGAAATTTGAACTTTTGGAATGTATGAAGGTATTGCCAATATAAAAGCTGTCTTCCTATATATTACACAATAGCACAAGAAATAATGCCTCTCTAAGGCTGTGGCCTTCTATTGCTAAATCAGACTCTCAGGAAGAGAAAAGAATGGTACCCTCTGGATTTAAGCCTCACATGGTGTACAACTGGGACCAACCCTACACATAGGCAGAACAGGTGTCACTTTTGCAGGGAGATTTGAGGGGCCTTAAAAGATCAGACTGATTCAGTACCTCATTTGCTCTCTTAGGTTCTCAAACATTTCCTTCTCAGTAAGTCCTACATTATGTCCGCTCCATTTAGAATTGTAACCTGTACCAGTTTCTCTGTCTGTCTCTCACACACACACAGACACACATACATACCGCTATTTCTATATTTCAAAGCATGCATTTCCTCCTAATACACAATATCATTTAGTGACTTGTCATTTCTTGCCCATCTCCCTCCTCTAGACTGTGAGCTCTATATAGCAGAGATTTTTGTCTATTTTGTTCACTGATGTTGCCCAAGTACCTAAAACTAGTACCTGACATACATTAAGTCTCAATAAGTATGTTCTAAATGAATGAGTTGAATAATCACTGAGGGATAGGTAGTATACCGATTGGCACTATGACATGCTCTATTTTGATATACTATTGAAAGTATCAATCATCAGTTAAATCATTTAGTTGAAAAGAGAACAGCAAGAAAAATTATCCAATTGCAAATTACTGTTACATTTATTTCAAAACGTTTATTCAGTGCTATATTATAAGTTGTGCTTCATCATTTACATAGATGTATCTATTCATATACATAATCACATATGTATCTTCTTAAACAGACAAGAGCACACATGGAAGAAGCAAAAGGAGTAAAAGAGAATAGCAGAAGGGAAGTGAAAACAAAATGGAGGCAATCATGGACTAATTTGAGAAGTGGGAAGATAGTATAAGAGGTTTGTGGGTATAGGTAATATTAGAGCATAACCAGGAAATAACTCACCTGGATTGCTCATGAAACTTAACTTTGATCAAGTAGGATAGGTCAGCCTCACTCCACATAAACCTCACTCCTTTTTTTCTGCTCCTTGGGTCCCTATCTATAAAAAACCTGAGATTTTAATACCGAACTCCTTTCTTCCAAGGTGCCACATATCCCTGATTTCATTAAACTACTATAGTTACTCATAGAGAGAAAAAAAAAAAAGGTTATTTGGTTACCTTAGTTAACAAAATATAAATGAAGTATCACACTTGCCTTCTCATGTGACTATTAGCTTCACATTCTCAGGAAATTAGTCTGAAATCAAAAGGGGAACCCACCCCAATGGTTTCCTTTTTGTGCTTTCCATTTTCATTTCTTATCTTTGAGTTCTTTTTAAGTAGAACTGACTAAAATAAGAACAAAGGGAATGCTGACACCACTTCCTTAGACTATACAAGGTATTTGGAAATAAGCAATGTCTACATTTCCCTCTTTCTCCTTTTCAAACAAAAACAAAAACCCTGTACCATAAACAATGCATTCATTTAAAGAATTTGTTTGAACAATTGGAGGGAAGTGTTGCATCCCAAAGGCAAAACACACTAAAAGGTATTTAATTTTCAGGACATAGTTTTGTTTTTTGTTTTTTGTTTTTTTGTCTTTTTGCTTTTTCTTGGGCCGCTCCTGTGGCATATGGAGGTTCCCAGGCTAGGGGTCGAATCAGAGCTGTAGCCGCCGGCCTACGCCAGAGCCACAGCAATGCTGGATCTGAGCCGCGTCTGCAACCTACACCACAGCTCATGGCAATGCCGGATCCTTAACCCACTGAGCAAGGGCAGGGACCCAACCCGCAACCTCATGGTTCCTAGTCGGATTCGTTAACCACTGCGCCACGACGGGAACTCCCAGGACATAGTTAATATTTTTCTCTTCTGTCATTTTCTTTCCATAGTTTTTCATGATACTAAGCTTCCAAAGTAGTTTATATTTGAAAATAGTATGAATATATCAGAGCTCTACATGGCCTTAAATTTTATGTTTATTTTTACATGTGAGCTTCACAAGAGACCATTGAGATAGGAAGAACAGGAAGTATTCACCCCACTTTCTAGATAAGGAACATAAAAGTGCATTTTCCAAGCTCAAATGACAAAAAATTGTCTATTCGGAAATAGAAATGAGGATGCTTTTTAATGTTGTCTTCCTATATTCTCCTATTTCCATTTAGCAGATATTAATTGAGCATCTACCACTGAAAAACCAAAAGCTACATATTTTAGATATAAACATAAGATATGGTCTTTCTCCCCTCAAGGAAATTAGTATTTAGTACAGAAAATAGACATGTAAATAAATATTGCTAATACAGTAAGAAGTTGTATTAAGATAGTGGTCTTCAAACTTTGTAGATAATAAAGTCCCTGTGTTGTTTTACTTTGAACACATCCTCTCAGTAGATGTATGTTTATTTATAAATTATACACATGCAATGTCATAATTAGCTAATGTCTTAAGACAGAAAACATATTCAAAGTGAAATTCACTGTTACTACAGGAGATATACATACAGGATATAAATTCATATATCAAAGTCTTGTTAACTTTGAACTTTGTAGGCTAACATTTTAGTGGGTCTAATTAGATCATCATGTTTTTGGATTTGTTTTGTTTTGTATTTAAAATAATAATGTATAGTTGACAAAGAATCCTCTCAATTTCTTGTTCAGTCATGCTTACATTATTAGTGATATCATCAATATTTTTTGTAGGCATCTTTGAGTCATTTTATAAGAGTTAGTTTTTTTAAAAGTTGATAATGTGATTGAGAAATCTAACTGGCAAGATGTAAACTGCAATATCTTGCACTAGGTTGAACTTAAACTAATAAATGAGCATTTTGGTCCATTCCTCCATACTTTTGTTCTGGGATACCTCAGAAATATCACATGAGGTCACATGTGACTGTCATCAAACAGACTAAGGAATGACAACATTGTGTTTACATATGCAATTATATATAGTATTTTGTTATTATACATAAATAAAAGATTTATTATATTTTATTAAATATAGATATTCTTATATGTACACTCGACAACGTCCACCTAAAGCAACCCCTAGAGTATACTTCTCTAGCTTGAGATACCACTGCATCAGTCCATGCAATGGTCAGAAAATGAATTTCTCAATTTTGAAAAGTTTTCCAAAAAGGACTACAAAAAGTTTTCTGTTGCTTTCTGATCCCTAACCAGAAAATTGTCGAGCCATGATGTCTCAAATTCAATCCCCATGCCTTCTACCTGAGCTTTTACTATATTTATATTTATTTATTTATATTTATTTATTTATTTTGTCTTTTTGCCTTTTCTAGGGTGGCTCCCACGGCACATGGAGGTTCCCAGGCTAGGGGTCGAATCGGAGCTGTAGCCGCCGGCCTACGCCAGAGCCACAGCAACGCGGGATCCGAGCTGCGTCTGCGACCTACACCACAGCTCACGGCAACACCAGATCCTTTAACCCACTGAGCAAGGCCAGGGATCGAACCCACAACCTCATGGTTCCTAGTCGGATTCGTTAACCACTGCACCACGACGGGAACTCCAATATTTATAATTTTAAAGATCACTTAGGAAGAGAGTGTAAGAGATGGTCAAAAACTGATTACCAGACTGATTAAATGGTTCTAGTAATAGGCTAAGATAACAAATCTAATGTGTTATTACTTTACTGATTTACTAAATTCCAAGTGATTACATTTTGCTTTGAATCACATTATATTCTCAAGATTACAAATCTAAATAACAAACATAGTGTATTAAACTAAACATATTTAAGGAAGCATGATGTTATAGAGTTTTGAAATCAGATAGGCTTGAATTTGAATCCCACCTCAGCCATCCATTTTAGGAGCTATGTGGCCTTGGGGAAGTAGCTTAATTTTCTGCACTTGTTTCCTCAGGTGTTAAATGGAAGTAGCATCATCTCTTTCATCAGGATTTTTTGGGTGAAAACATGGCATTCAGTACGTGCTCAATACCTGAATATCGATTGTCACTTAAATGTGTAAATGAAGCAAAATTTTCAGCTTAGTGTTCCATGATATGAAAGCTTCTGGAAAAGCTTTCATGAATGGGCAAGTGTAGTGGCTCATTCATTCAACCATTATTTATTGAGTACCAACTCTATTCTCACCATTGTGCCATATTTTACAGGGAATACAGTGTTCTCCTATTACACCAAATTGCTTTTAACAAATAAACACAAAACGCAATGGTTCAAATGAAACAAAGACTAAATTTTTGTTCACTTAACAATCCAGAGTAGGTATTCAGGTCACTAAGTAACCTTTGTACTTTCAACATATGGTTTCCAATGTTGTTTTGGTTGCCATCATTCCTTCCCATGGGAAGGCAAATAAAACTTGGAAGTGCACTTGTGGAAGTTGTATGGGCAAGTCCTGGAAGTGACATATGTAACTTTTGCTCTCATTCCATTGGAGAGAACTCAGTCATATGGCCTAACCTAACTGCAAGGGAAGTTGGGAAATGTAATCTAGTTGGGTGCATAGGAAGTAGGGCAGAACAGACTTTGGTAGACAGTTATCAGTGTGCAGTTGATTTCTGAACAGACGTAAGAAAGACATACCCTGTATGTATAGGGAATCAATTTCTAGAAAGCCTGGGGGGACATACCCTACTGCTATTGGAGAAAAGGTTCACAACCAAATCATTGTTACTTACATATCTTCCAATTTATTACACAAGCATACCTTGGAGATGTTGCAAGTTTGGTTCCAGACCACCACATTAAAGCAATAGTACTATAAAACAGGTCTCACAAATTTTTTTTTTTTCATTTCCCAGTGCATATAAAAGTTGTTTACAGTGTAGTTTATTAAGTGTGCAATAGTATTTTTTATCTAAAATGTATATACCTTAACTAAAAAATACTATATTGCTAAAAATGCTATCCATCAACTGAGCCTTCAGTGAGCTGTGATCTTTTTGCTGGTGGAGGGTCTTGCTTGGATCTTGATGGCTGCTGACTGATCAGGGTGGTTGGTGGTTTCTGAAGGCTGGGATGGCTGTAGCAATTTCTTAAAATAAGACAACAATGAAGTATGCCACATTAACTGACTCTTCTTTTCACACTTTCTCTGTAATATGCAATGCTGTTTGATAACATTTTACTCACAATAGAACTTCTTTCAAATTTAGAGTCAATCCTCTCAAACCCTGACACTTCTTTATCAACTAAGTTTATGTACTATGCTAAATTGTTTGTTGTCATTTCAACAATTTTCACAGCATCTTCAACTAAGAGTAGAGACCATCTTAAGAAACAACTTCCTTTGTTCATCCTTAAAAAGGAAATCTCATGCATTAAAGTTTTATCATGAGTTTGTACAGCAATTCACTCACATCTCCAGGTTCCATGTCTAATTCTAGTTATCTTGCTATTTCTGTCACATCTGCAGTGACTTCCTCCACTGAAGTCTTGAACCATCAAAGTCATCCGTGAGGGTGGGAATCAACTTTACCTAAATTCCTTTAATGTTGGTATTTTACCTCTTCCCGTGACAGGAATGTTCTTAATGGCATCTAAAATGGTTACTTTTTTCTACAAAGTTTTTGATTGACTTTGCTCAGATCCAACAGTGGAATCACTATGGTAACTATAGCCTTAACAATGTATTTCTTAAGTCAGAAGACTTGAAAGTTGAATGATTCCTTGTGACATGGGTAGCAGAATGGATGTTTTGTTAGCGGGGATGAAAACAACATGAGGAGTTCCCATCATGGCTCAGTGGTAATGAACCCAACTAGTACCCATGAGGACGTGTGTTCAAGCCCTGGCCTTGCTCAGTGGATTAAGGATCCAGCATTGCCGTGAGCCCTGGTGTAGGTCACAGAAGCGGCTCAGACCTGGTGTTGTGGCTGTGGTGTAGGCCGGCAGCAACAGTTCCGATTCAACCATTAGCCTGGGAACTTCCATATGCCATGGGTGCAACCCTAAAAAGATAGATTATTAAATAAATAAATTAAAAAAAAACAACAACATGGATCTTGTTGTACATCTCTATCAGAACTTCTACCTCTATCAGAACTTCTGGGTGACCCAGGTGCATTGTCAAAGAGCTAGAATATTTTGAAAGGAATCTTTTTTTCTGAGCAGTAGGTCTCAATGGTGGGTTTAAAATACTCAGTAAACCATGTTGTAAACATGATGTGCTATCATTCAGGATTTATTGTTCCATTTAAAGAGCACAGGCAGAATAGATTTAGCATAATTTTTAAGGCCCTATGATTTTCAGAATGGTAAATGAACAAAAGCTTCAATTTCAAGTTACCAGCTACGTTAGCCTATAGTAAGAGAGTCAGCCTGTCCTTTGAAGCCAGGCATTGACTTCTCCTCTCTAGCTATGAAGGTCCAAGATGACATCTTCTTCCAATAGAAGGCTGTTTCAACTACACTGAAAATCTACCATTTAGTGGAAAACTACACTGAAAATCTACCATTTAGTGGAGCCACATTACATTCATTAATTGTCTTAACTAGTTGGTTTGGATGACTTGCTGCAGCTTCTGCATCAGTACTTCTTCATCTTGCACTCTGATATCATGGAGATGGCTTCTTTCCTTATGCCTCATGAACCAATCTCTGCTGGCTTCAAACTTTTCTTCTATAGCTTCCTCATCTCTCTCAGCCTTCACAGAATTGAAGAGATTTAGGGCCTTGCTCTGGATTAGGTTCGAATTAAGGGAGTATTGTGGAGGGTTTGATCATCTATCCAGACACTAAAACTTTCTTCACATCAGCAGTAAAGCTTTTTGCCCTCTTATCACTCATGTGTTCATTGGAGTAGCACTTTTAATTTCCTTCAAGAACTTTTCATTTACATTCACAACTTGACTGTTAGGCACAACCTGGCTTTTGGCCTATCTCGGCTTTCAACGCACACCTTCCTCACTAAGCTTAATCATTTCTAGCTTTTCATTCAAACCAAGAGTCATGTGATTCTTCCTTTCACATGAACCCTTAGAGGCCACTGTAGGGTTATTAATTAGCCTAATTTCAATATTGTTATAGGGAGGATTAGAAAGGTCTGCGGAGAGGGAGAGTAATGGGGGAATGGTTGGCCAGTGGAGCAATCAGAACATACAAAACAATTATCATTTCACTGTATTATAAGGATATGGTTCATGGCACCCCAAAAGAGCTACAATAGTAACATTAAAGATCACTGATCACAAATCATCATAATAAATGTAATAATAACTTAAAAGTTAAGGAATTCCCTGCTGGCTCAGCAGGTGAAAGATCTGGCATTGCCACTGCTCTGGCTCAGGTTGCTGCTGTGGTATGGGTTTGATCCCTGGCCTGGGAATTTCTACATGCTCCCGGTACAGCCAAAAAAGAGAGAAATATTGTGAAAATTACCAAAATGTGACAGAGGACACAAAGTGAGCAAATGCTGTTGGAAAAGTGGCACTGACAGACTTCCTTGATGCAGGGTTGCCACACACACACACAAAATTGTAAAAACCACAGTATTTATAAAGCACAATAAAAGAGGTATGCCTTAGTTCCATCTGTTCCTTTATTCATTCAAATTGTCTTTTTCACAGGGATTATAGAAGAATATCATATTATGGCAGATGATTTCCTCATGGCCTGGAAAGTTTTATAATTTTTTTCCCCCTAGTTCATCTTTACAATCAGAGAGGCCTTTAAAATAATTAATCCTCTATGTATTCTCTTTTCCTTCCCATATTCCCCAAGGCAATCTTGGCTACCTCCCATTGTTCCCTAGAGCAATAGGGAATAGTTTGTATCCCTGCGAAATACATAGTGTTTCCATGGAAAAGTGGAGAAAAGCTAAATCAAAGGGAATACACAGGGATAGAAAGAAACACTTGCTAAATAGTTTCTGAGTAACTATAAAAGGTTATTTTCAAACCCATATCATGAATCTGACCATCATATTTCACTGGAAAACAACTCCAAAATAATAATAGATACAAAAAGAGTTTCCTGAAACAGATAAAATCTTCTTTCCCTAAATGCAGATGTCCCCTGTGAGAGGGGTTTTTACTTTGTTATTTATATTGATTGTAAGAGTCTTCATTCCTCAGAGACTAGAATTATAGCTCTCAGTAAAGCTTACAAACCTGTCCCTGCATATATATGTGTGAGTATGTGTGTATGTTTAGGTATTGTCCACTCTTCTTGTATATATATCCGCCACACTTCACTTTGACTATCCTGGTGAAAGTAGCAATATCTTCTGGGAATTGAACATGTACAAAGCCTGCTCAGGCTAGGGTAGCTGGAATAAAGCTCAGGAGGGAAGCAGATATGAAAGTGAGAGGTATGAAAGTAGAAAGCACAAAGTACATCCATATACAAATGGCGAAGCAAATTCCATTGAGCCATTAGGAGTTCATTTTTGGGCCTAGAGAGAATTCTACTCTGTAACAGACTTTCAGCAAACACAAATGCCTGTACAAAGGATACTCAGATGTGTCCATCTTTATCTTAGAGAAAACAGCTGACAAGCTAGCAAAGGGCAAGGCCCTACAGGAAGGAAAATCAAGCTAAGGAAGGAAATGAAAGAACAAAACTAGGATGGTGAAGGTGGGGAGAGAGGCTGAACAAGGAGAACTGAAGGTACCAAAGAGATATATTTGTCTGCTTTATAAATTTGATTAGGTCCATCACCACATCTTTTGGTTCCCCCTTTGTTTTTCTTTTTCTGCAGATTCCTCATTCTGTAATTCATTTCCTAATCTCTGTTCTTCAATTGTTAATCCAGATAGGGTTAATCTGGCAGGTTAGAAGATTAAGAATCGTATGAAATTTTGGGGCAAAAATAGAGGAAGTATACAAGAGGAAAGCCAAGTTATAAGCAAGAATATATGAAGTAAAAGCAAACAGGTATTATGGCTCTTTTTTTCCTACTACAGTGCTTCAATCTCAGTGTTTTCTCAAGTAACATTTAGAACCAAAGTTATATTAGACAATTTTTAGACTAGGAAAACACTAGGATAGTCCAGAGAAAGGGCATTAGAACAAAACACATCTGGGAAGATTGAGTTATAAACCCTGCCTATTACACAACATAACCTAAATTAAACAATGAGGATATCAGCAGTGGAACTTCCAAAAGAAGGAACTTGCTTTGAATTAGGAAAAAAAACACCCACGCCTTGAAACTTATGAGCATTCTAGAAATCTTGAGGTTTTATTTAAAGTTTCATAAATCTACCATTTCCATTTAAATATACTTTCAAAATTATCAACCTTTTACAGCTTAAAGATTTCTTATCCTACTTTCCTAGGAATACATAGACATCTGTATTTACATGTCATGACTTGAAAAATCCTAATAAAAAATAGAGATCTTATTACTAATGTCTTTTCTACCCTTGTTAAAAAGACTTCACATATATTATTCTTGGAAGGCACAGATCGTGATCATAATTAAGGAAATGTTCAGAACACTGTTTTCTTGGATGTTGTTTATTAGTGTGCATCCAGCTGTGCATGCAGCACCACTTCATAATGCTAGTTTATTTTATCTCTTTGTTCATTATTTTCTTTCTCCTCTAGGGGATTTATTTTTAGCATCTATTGAAATTAGAGAGTTTTGTGGAATTGGATATGATAAATAAAAATAGGTTTGTCAGAAAAACAAAGAAATGTGAGACAAGGAAAATACTTGATTTATCTTGGTTAGGACTAGTATAACAAACCTTTGACTTCTAAGCAAAGAGAAAAATTTTATCTAATTAATCCTTGCAAATTCTTCATCTTAAAGGTTAAGAGCCAACCTGTGGGTTGATTTCCTTATTTGACTGAGAAATTAAATGATTTAAGTCACTTCATAAAGCCTATCAATGAGTAATACATGAACCCTCTGAGAACAGGTCTCCCTAGAGTTTTAATCCAAGTTTGTTCAGATATCACAAAATCAAACTGCCAATGTATAGCCCAGGGAACAACTGATTTTATTCCTTTCTGGTTATCTTTAGGTCAAAGGATATATTTTGCTTTCTGCATGCCTACTTGTAACTGGCGTTGTTCACATCACTCCAGTTTACTCCCCGTGATATAAATAGGAATATGGAATAAAATGGAGGAAAAATCTTTATAAAAAAGAGGAAAAAATCAACAGAAATTACAATACAAAATTGTACACATTAAGTAACTCAAATTCAGTATATATAGAACTCATCTTCCCGATTCCAAATCTGCTTCTCCTACTATCTTCCTTATATTGGTAATGGCATCACCATTAATATGAGTCAAGTTAGACTAGCATATTCTTTTTTTTTTTTTTTTATCTTTTTAGGGCCGCACCCATGGCATATGGAGGTTCCCAGGCTAGGGGTTGAATCAGAGCTGTAGCCACCAGCTACACCACAGCCACAGCAACACATATCCAAGCCATGTCTGCAACCTACATCACAGCTCACAGCAAAACTGGATCCCTGATCCACTGAGCGAGGCCAGGGATTGAGTCCACATCCTCATGGATCCTAGTCAGGTTCGTTAACCGCTGAGCCATGAAGGGGACTCCCGTCCAGCATATTCGTGACTTCCTCTCCAATGCCTACAAGTAGCCACTTATAAACTTGTGCTAATTTCATCCCTAAAAAAAATCTCTTCTATTGGTCCCTTCCTCTCCTACCACTGCCAGTGACCTAGTCGGTGCCCTCATCATTTCTTACAAAAGTCTGTCTTTCAGTCTTCTTGCCATTCTTCCCTCCTATTCTGCCACAATGCCATCTACACATCTCTCTGAAAGCCCAATATGAGTATTCCCTTGTCTAGAAACCTGCCTTAGCATTCATTGCTTGCAGAATCACGACTAAATTCCTTAGCATAGAGTTCAGGGTTTTTCATAACCTATCCTAGTCTAACTTTCAAACTCATCTCCAGTCACTCATTTCCATGCATCTTATATGCTAGCATTTAGAATTTTTTTTCTCCCAGCTGAATCATGTAATTTTAGGCCTCTAATTTTGTTTTGTTTTCCCTCATGCTTTTTCTCTCAGCATGGGATACCCTCACCACCTTCAACCACTAATAAACCCTAATTGATCTTGAAATGTCCAATACTCAAATATCATCTTTGCACCACAGCTTTCCCTTATTTCCTCCATAACTACCATTCCCACTCTAGGCACACAGAAATAATTGTTCCCACATGTATGTTCCTATAAGCAATTCTCTTACAGTTCTTACCAATTTATATTGTACGTGGATTATGTGTGTATACCAGTCATGGCTTATTGCCTGTTTCTACATCCCTGCAGTGTATATGTCACCATGGTATATACCAAATGACCCTATTCACCCTCAAGCTATGGCTAATTGGACCAAAGGGGAAATAGTGCTTTACAATGGACAGATCTGGTGGTTACCATATAAACAAAGTGGTCAAGCTTGACCTCAATAATAATGGAATGGCTTGACATGATAGGCCTCCTAATGTGATGCTGTGGGAATTATACACACTGCCCATGTCATCTTCTTGCTAGATATGTTTCACCTAAAACTAATCATAAGGAAAACTTCAAATAAATCTGGAATGTGGGTCATTCTGCAGAACTTCTAGCCTGGACTCTTCAAAAGACAATGAAATAAAAAAGAGGTAATGGGACCCTCACATTTACTCTGAATCTTTAGAGCTATGAGCCAGACTCCATAGATTTCAAGTCAGATAATAACTCCCTCCCTTGAATTCATCAAAGACGCAAATCCTCTCAGAAGTGCAATAAACCTACACCTGTTTACCACCATCCACTAGGGAAAAGTCAGGATTTCTTATAACTGTCAGGCAGCTTAATCTACACATCCCTATCATCTTTGTATGAATCTAAGTTCATTTAGCTGTCCATTCTCCCTTTATTGTTTCTTTTTCCCTAATTGAATCTACCACTGGTCCCTTAATCTCTTACCTTTCCATTATACCTTTTAAACCTCCAGTATATTATAACAAACTGTGCTACAATTTAAGCTCCTTCACTGACTGCAATTTCCTTCTCTGACCTTAATTTAAACAGGCTTATCTCTGGATAATACTTCTCTTGCTATACCATTACATAGAAGCTATTTCTCCCACATTCAATTTAGCTCTGGGTAAGTGACAGGACCAGTGTCCTCTTCATTTCATACCACTTTAGAGCCTCACACATCTAGTGAAAACTCTGGTTTAAGCCATCCACCTCTAACCACACTTTCTTGGTTGCGGAACTACCAATTCCTGCTAATATTCCTTCATTCAATGAAGATTTGACTCATGGTTAGTTCAGTATTCTTTCCCACTTCAGGTCCTGACATCCCAGGGTATTTCAAATCTGCTAATGACATACCCATCGTTCTGGACTTTTTATAGCTTAATCTCTATCTCCCATGACTTCTACCCCATTTCAGCCATTCACTTCCATGGCAACACTCTGAACCTTGTAGTCACCCAGAACTAATTACTTCTGAAATAAATTTGGTCACTATGCCAACTAAGAATATTTTCAGAATTTTCACCTTACCAATCTCAAGACATCAGTTCTTTAAACATCATCTCACAGACCCATCTACTTAATCCATACAATCCTTCTGTCTTTGCTTTTCATCCCTATCAAATTTAGATTTCAAGTTCTGTCACTTCAACCTTCTGTAGTCAATATCCTCAACTCCTATGTTTTGTGGCCTAACACTTGGTTGTTGCACTGATCTTTATAAAATTGATTTTAACCAGATATGTTAATTGTGCTGTTAAAATCTTCTTTATCTTTACCTCATGTTTTGAGGGGATTTTCTTGATGAGTCAAACACTAAGAAATATATATTAAAGTATCTAGATTTGTTAATTCTTAAGTTTTCTATCTAGAGATTTTGCTTTATTATATATTAAGGCTAAGATACTGGGTACAAATAAATTTGGACTTATACCTTCACAATGAGTTGAAACTTCTATTATGTGGTTAACTATGTCTAAGACTGTGTCATACTTACGGTTTATTTTGCCTCATTATAATATATAAGCTCTTTACTGTCAAAATTTCCCTAGCTTTATCATGATTTTATGTTCAACCTCAGTGTATAAACAGCATATACTTGTCTATTTTTGTCTTTTACATATTGATTGTCCGACAATCTATCTTTAACTGAAATTTAGCTTCATAAACATTTATTGTCTATAGTTATTTTCGAGTTTCTGCCTTACTTTTCTCTAAATTCTTATTATCTTTTCAAATAAGAGCATTATTGAGATATTCACATATATAAAATCCACCCTTATAAATTTTGTAATAGATTTTAGTACAGGTACAAAGTTGTGCAGCCATCAATATTACGAACTTTAGAGTATTTTCATCTCCACAAGAAGAAACCCCAGATAAGCATTAGCATATATACTCAACTCCCTCCCCACTCTATCAACCCTACAAAATCACTAATCTATGTTCTATAAATTTGCCTATTCTGGACATTTCATATAATTGGAATCATATAATGTATGGTCTTTAGTGACTGCCTTCGTGGCATGTTTTCAAAGTTTATCCATGCTGTGGCATGTATCAGTTCATCATTCTTTTTCAATGCCTGATAATATTCCATTGTATGAATATACAACTTTTGCTTATTCATTCATCATTTAATAGGTATCTCTAGGTTGTTTCTGCTTTTTGGTTATTATACACAATACTACTATAAACATCCATGTAAAAGGTTGTGTGTGGACCTATGTTTTCCTTTCTTTTGCCAAATCATATAGTAATTCTACATTTAGCCATTTGAGAAACTGGCAGACTTTTCCAAAGCATCTGCATTATTTTACATTTCCATCAACAATGTATGATGGTTCCGATTTATCCACATGTGCACCAACAGTTGTTATTATCTGACCTTTTGATAATAGCTATCCTAGTGGATGTGAAGTAGTATCTTATTATGGTTTTGTATTTACAAATATAAACATAAATGCCATGTTTTCTATATATCTTGTCTTTTTGGTTCCTCTAGTCCTCAATTACTGCCTTCTTTTCTCTTAAATATGTGTGTTCTAGTACACCATTTTAATTCCTTTGCTTCTTTTTCCTTTTTTTTTTCTTTTTCTGGCCCACACCTGTGTCATATGGAAGTTCCTGGGCTAGGGGTCAAATTGGAGCTACAGGCCTATGCCACAGCCACAGCAACACCAAATTCCAGATGCATGCAACCTATGCTACGGTCTGCAGTAATGCCAAATCCTAACCCACTGAGTGAGGCCAGGGATCGAACCTGCATCTTCATGGATACTATGCTGGATTCTTACACTGCTGAGCTATAACAAGAACTCCACCCTTGTTTCTTTTAATCTGTTTTTTGTTATTTTCTCGGTGGTTTCCATGAGAGTTACAAGTAACATCTAACCTTAAACCAGTGTAGATCAGATTAGCAGCAACTTAATTTCTTTTTTTTTTTTTTTGGTCTTTTGTCTTTTTAGAGCCACACACCTGGCATATGGAGGTTCCCAGGCTAGGGGTTGAGTTGGAGCTGTGGCATAGCCACACAGGATCTGAGCCACATCTGCAACCTACACCCCAGCTCAGGGAAACACCAGAACCTTAACTCACTGAGCAAGGCCAGGGATCAAACCTGAGTCATGGATGCTAGTCAGATTCCTTTCCATTAAGCCATGATGAGAAATCCACAACTTAACTGCAAGAGTATTCAAAAACTTTGCTCCAATATTTTTCTCCCCCCTCATCCTTTGTTCCATCATTGTCATACAAACTACATTTTTACACATTATAAGCCCATCAGTGCAGTTTTCTAATTATTGCTTTATGCAGAAGTCTTTTAAGTCAGATAGGAGAAAAGAGTTAACAAGCAAAACTGCATTTACACTGACTTCTGTATTTATTTATATAATTACCTTTAAGGTGATCTTTATTTCTTCATATGGATTCAGGCTCCTCTCTAGCATCCTTTCATTTCAGGTTTTAGTATTTCTTGTAGGGCAAGTTGGCTATAGACAAATTCTATGTTTTTATTTCAGAGTATCTTAATTTCTCCTTCATTTTGGTAGAATAATTTTGCTTGTTATACAATTTTTTTTTGTCTTTTTGCCTTTTTTTGAGGGCCGCTCCCGCGGCATATGGAGGTTCCCAGGCTAGGGGTCGAATCAGAGCTGTAGCCACTGGCCTACACCAGAGCCACAGCAACACGGGATCTGAGCTGCATCTGCAACCTACAGCACAGCTCACGGCCATGCCGGATCCTTAACCCACTGAGCAAGGCCAGGGATCGAACCCGCAACCTCATGGTTCCTAGTCGGATTCATTAACCACTGAGCCACGATGGGAACTCCTAGTTATACAATTTTTAATAGACTATTTTAGTACTTTGTCATTCCATTGCCATTTGGCTTCCATTCTTTCTGATGAGAAATAAGCTGTGAACCTTCATATAGATCACTTGTCATTTTTCTCTTGCTGTTTTCAAGTTTCTCTTATTGTCTTTTGACAATTTGACCATGATTTGTCTTGGAGTAGATCTCTTTGAGTTTATCCTATTTGGAGCTTGATGAGCTTCTTGGATATGTAGATTAATGTTATCATCAAATTTGGGAAGTTTTATGTGGACATAAGTATGCTTTCTGTTCATTTTTCTTCATCTTTTTTTCTGTTCCTCACATTGGACAATCTCAATTGTCCTATCTTCAAGACTGATTATTTCTTCTGCCAGCTCAAATTGGCTTCTGAGCATGCCCCCAATGAACTGCACTTTTCAATTACAAAATTTCTATTTGATTCTGCCTTATAAATTCTCTTTACTGATATTCTCTATTTGGTGAACATCATTCTCATACTTTAATTCTTTTTGTTGTTGTTGTCTTTTTAGGGCCACATCTGTGGCATATGGAGGTTCCCAGGCTAGGGGTTGAATCAGAGCTGTTGCTGCTGGCCTACACCACAGCCACAGCAATGCCAGATCTGTCACCTACACCAGATCTGTCACCTACACCACAGCTCACAGCTACTCCTGGATCCTTAACCCACTGGACGAGGTCAGGGATTGAAACCTGCGTCCCCATGGATACTACTCAGATTCATTTCTGCTGAGCCATGACAGGAACTCCTCATACTTTAATTCTTGATACATTGTTTCTTTTAATTGTTCAAATGTATTTTTTAATCACTTATTTAGTTATCGTATAGTATATCAAAATTCAGGGCTTCCTCAGGGATAGTTTCTATTGACTACATTTTTTTTGGTCTTTTTTTAGGACCACACCTGCAGCATGTGGAGGTTCCCAGGCTAGGAGTCAAATCAGAGCTAGAGCTGCTGGCCTAAGCCACAGCCACAGCAACACTAGATGCAAGCCACATCTGTGACCGACACCACAGCTCATGGCAGTGCCAGATCCTCAACCCACTGAGCAAGGCCAAGGATCAAACCTATGTCCTCATGGATGCTTGTATTAACTACATTTTAAAAAATATGTATGCACCATAATTGCCTGTTTCTTTGTGTGTTTGTATATTTATTGTTGAAAATTAGGTGTTTTAAATAATATAATGTGGCAATTCTGGAAATCAGATCCTCCTTCCTCATGGTTTGTTGTTGCTGTTTGTGTGTTTAGTGACTTCCCTTAACTAATTCCGTAGTCTATATTCTTTGGTTTTTGTGGCCATTGATGTATCTTTTCAGATAGCTGAGTGGTCAGCTAATGATTACCTCAAACACATCCAACTAGTAAGCCTCCCACCTTTTGAGGTACATTGGTTGAAAAACACTTTCAACATTGGCAGTTGACAAACCCATTTTAGCCTATATTTCCTGCTTTTGCAGAGCTTCAAAGTCAGCCAGAGAAGAGATTAGGGTCTTCTCAGTTCTCTCTTGGGTATTTGCTCACCCATGCACATGTTCATGGCCATCTAGATACCCAGGAATATATCAGAAATTTTCAAAGATGCCTATCAACATTTCATTTCCCAGATTTTTAAGTTTTTTTGGCCTATTGCCTATTTGCCCCAACTATTACTGCCACCCTCAGAAGATTGTGATGTTAAACAATTGCCTCTAGTTTTTTTTTTTAATGAAAAATGTCCTGAGAGAGGGTTTTCATCAACAAGTAAGACAAGAGGCAGGTCAAATAACAGCCAGTCCTGATAATGAGAATTTTCCAAGGAACTGCCAAAAAAAGGCCAAATGGTGACACTTCTCTGGGGAATGAGGCTCTTGTGGGAGCTTCAAATCCATTCTGCCCCCTTCTATATCTGCTAGGCTGCAGTTATTTGCAGCTACACATGGTCCTGAGGCTGTTGGTTTTCAGGCTAAACCCAAAGCTCAGTAAAGGAGGATGGGAATAGAACAAGTCAGAACCTCATAACAATGTTTTACTGAGATTCAGCCATTTTACTTAAATAAATGCTCCCTGGATTGTTGCAAGCCTTCAGTAAATCTAAATTTTCAGAGTTGTAAAAAGTTAATTTTGACAATTTCTTCTGCGTTCTCACTTCTTCTATGAAGGAGTGGATTTTCAGAGGTCAAGACTCCAATAAGGTGGAAATACTTCTCTCAGCATCCTTCCATTTTGATAGATTTTTTTCTTGTGCCATTCCCCCCCCTCTTATTTTAGAATATTTTTTCTTTAATCTTTGTTGTTACTTTAGGAATTTTCTCATGCACGCTTAAAATCTAAAGTTAAAAAACATCTTACCTTCTCCTGAAAAAAACAAGCAACACAGAACATTAACTCAAATCACACCTTCCTTTTAAGGTATGTTCAGTAAGGTCTGGTATTTTAATTTTAGCCTATGTAGTCCTTAAATTAGCCATTGTTATTATCATTTAATAGAGTCAGTGTTTGTTTTGATTTACCCATGTATTTACCTTTGCCCTTATCTATCATTTGTTCTTGAATCTTAGATGATCTTGGGTCATTTTCCTTATGCCCAAAGTGCTTCCTTTAAAATCTTCACTAATGTAGATTCTATGGGTAGTAAACAATCTTAGTTGTTACATATCTATAAATATTATTTTGTCCTAGTCTTTAAAAAATGGTCTCATTGACTATACAATTCTAGATTGATAATGATTTTCTATCAGATGCTGAGGATATTATTCCACTATCTTCTAGCTTTCATTGTTGTTTTAGAGAAATAAGCAATCAGCATAATCACTGACACTTTCTATGTCTTTTCACTCTAGGCGTTTTGCTTTTGCTTTGCTTTTTCCTCCTGTATTCTATATTTTACCACAAGGTTTGTAAAAGTGTGGATCACTATTTTGCTTAAGATATCTTGGGCTCTTTAAGAATTGCTGTCTTTTTTCCATTTTGGAAAATTTCAAGTTTCATCTATTCCAATGTTCCCTCTCACCCACTTTCTTTCACCTCTACTTTTGGAAATCCCATTATACAAAGATTAGGGCTTTCCCTTTTATCTTCCATGTCTAAATTTCTCTTTTTCTCACAATGATGAATTTCAGGTAATTTCTTCTTCATTCTCTTTTCAGCTACCTCTAATACGCTCCAAAATCTGTTCACCGAGTTTTTAAATTTGGTGATTATAACTTTAATTACTAGACATTTTAATAATTTTTTTAAAAAATCTGCTTGGCCCTTTTTATAGTTTTTTGTCCTCAACTCATAATGTCAATTTCTATTTTTAATTTCTTCAAACATTTTCAAAAATCTTATTTTATAGTCTATGACCAATAATTTCAATAATTAAAGTCTTTTCATGTCTAAATCTGTTTTCTATTATCTCTGCTAAGGTCTGGTTTTGTTCTTGGTTGTTTCTGAAATTTGACTGTGAGCTCATATTCTATAGAATCCTATCTTTGGGAATTTCGTATTGAAGACCACTTCTCCAGAAGAGACACTCTTGCTTTGGTCAGTTACCTGGGAACACTACCAGTCTGAGAACACTTTAATTCTATGCTTGAAGTTTTAGGAATATACACCCAAAACATGTGCAAGAAGTCACAAGTCCATGCTGGAGATGGCTAACATGAGGTTATAAATTATTATGGGAGACTTTTTTTCCCTCTTCCACTCAATGTCAAAGTCAAGCAAGGCAAGTTTCCTTGTCTTCTCCTGTACAGAATACAACCCTTTGAAGTCTAAGCTTCATGCCACTTTCTCCTCTTGGAATGCCAACTTCGAAAAATTTCAGATTTTATCTCCTATCCTAGTCCTATGGAACTGTCGAACAGAAATTTTGTCAGAAACCCTCAGGCTGGTCTGCATCTATACAATCATTATCAGCTCAGCAATGTCTTCAGAAATATATATATATATATATATATATATATATATATATATATATTTCAATTCAACACTTTTAATTACTTTCAGAAGGTTCTCACATTATTTTACTTATAATAACATAGAAAACAGATGTCTTGAAGTACTGTTCTAAATATCTAAATCTCATTTAAATATTTGGATTGCACTGATAACATTACTCCAGAAAAATTTTTGACTGTTCTATTTTTGCTTAACAAATACTTTTTCATAAAAAACTGAATTAAGCTAAACAAAAGTAGCTTTATAGGGCATGTCTAAAATATGTGGAAACTGTTTGCAAGTACCCTAAAACACTTTATAAGCACCTACTTACCATTATCTAGATGATTTTAAATCAATCATATCTGTATATCAAGCATTCCTCCACATTTTCATCACAACCAGGACCCTAGAAACATGTAGGTAAATAGATGGAAAGAAGTGAATGAGAATTTCAAAGTACTTTAGTCTAATTTGTCAGTATGAGTTTGTTGAAAACTTGGAAAAAACCAAGTTGGTCCAAAATAGGACTAATCACTAATACCATTTTTATGAAAAATTTCATATTCAATGTTTTCAGGAGCCTGGACAATGTACAGAGAGATTAGCAGGCAGCTTCCTGTGGCAGTTTATAGAGCAATTTAATTTCTTTTTATTGATCTTACCAGGTAGGTAAATCAGGGAAAGCCTTATTCCTAATGTAACTTATCTGTGAAAAAGTTATTTTGTAAAGCTGCTCATGATTATTTTACTTGCAATTAAGAAATGTGTCTAGGTCCCTGCTATTCCAAGTGTGCTCTATGAACCATGAGCAACAATCTCACATAAAAGCTTGTTATTAATGCAAAATCTTGGGCTCTTCCTCAGACCGTTTTAATCAGACTCTTCATTTTAACAAGATTTCTAGGTAGTCCATAATGCACATTAAAGTTTTAGAACCACTGGCCACCAGATGATTCTGATAGGGTTGTAGCTGGTTAACAAACTACATTCATAGTGTTGACCACTTTAAATAGTGAATAAGATCTCAGCTAGAATACCATATTGATAAAATGCTGAACAATACAATGTATAAACACTTAGATGAAGACATAAATGGAGTGCTCATAAAACTTGGAGGTGATAATTGTTAATGTGTCGACTGCAGAATCAAGAAAATATTTTGGAAAGGTCTGACAACTAACAAGATAAAATGTATTGAGAAGAAATGTAAAGGTTCAAAAACTAAATTATACAAATACAAAAGAAGACTCTTTGGCTTAGTAGTTGTTCATATATAAATTACCTAAACGTGACTCTCAGAGATCCTGTCAATGATGGAAAACTAGAACAATTACTAGCTTTTCCCTAAAAATTAATTTTAGAGAAATTATAGAGGCAAACATATACCCCATAAACTAATTTTAAAAAATCCTTGAAAAGCCCTGGTGAAGGTGGAACTTGGGGGCTCAAGTCTGGTGCAAAAGTAAGTTGGAGGCAGCAGTAAGGGGAATGGTTAGGGAAAAAAAGAGGTTTATATTTTGGTTTTACCTCTAGTCTGTATATCCTTGAGGTATGCATTACTCTACAGTAATGAGAGACAATGTATGTGACCAGAGGGCTAATATCAGGGCAGCCAAGTGAAATATGAGGTTTTAAAAAATCATTATGAAGTAAGATTTATACCATCAATACAAGGTTGAGTCAACATCAGAAAATCTATTAATGTAAATATATGCACAACAGACTACTGGATTAAATTACAATTGATGCAGAAAAATATTTGACAAAGTTCAATATCCCTTCATGATTATTTTTAAGTCTAGAAAACTAGGATACTTGACAAATGTTCAAAAACTTACAGAAATATTATACTTAATGGAATAACATTAATTCTATATCTGTTAATACCAAAATGAGTACAAAACATCCAGCTATCACTGCAGTTTAACATAGTATTGGAGGTTCTAGCCAATGGTATAAATAAATATATAAAATATAAAGAGATTTAAGGATTGAAAGAGAGGCGTTCCCTGGTGGCTTAGTGGGTTTAGGATCCCACAGTTTCACTACTGTGGCTCTGGTTACTATTGTGGCACTGGTTCAATCCCTGGCCCAGGGAACTTCTGCATGCTGTGGGCATGCCTCCCCCCAAAAAAAGGATTTGAAGGAAGACCTTAAAACCATCATTATTTGAAAATGATATGATTGATCATTTGCATAACAGAATCAGCAAATCATTAAAACTGAGAAGAGTTAATTACGACTTCCAGATATAAAATCAGTAGCATTTTTGCACCTTCCCATGCCAGCAGTAACCAGTTAAAAATAGAAAAAGATACCATTCACATAACACCTCTATGGGGAAAATTATAAATTCTAACATAGGGCAGAATGAGCTGAATAGAGATACATTCTATGCTCTTGAATGGGATGACTTATTACATATATGTCAATTATTCCCAAATTAATGTTTAAATTCAATGCAATTTCAACAAAAATTCTAGTTGCTTCTTCAAAGAAAGTAAATAAATGTACTAAAAATGTACATAGAGTAATAAAGATCCACAAATTGCTATGCCAACCTTAAGAAAGATGAAGAAAAGGCCATAATGACATTTTTACTTTTTAAAAAACTGTGGTATTGTTGCAACAGTAAAATGGACTTATAGAACAAAATAGAGAGCTCAGAAACAGGCATATGTACATATCAGAATTTGAAATATGATAAAAGTGGTACCACGAAGGAAAAATTACGGATTATTTGGTAGGTGGTATTGAGAAAATATACTTTCTATATGAAGAAAAATAAATGACTATTACATATTGTAATCATAAAGTCTCTGGCTCCCAAGTATGTCCCTCTAATCAAAGCAGGTCGAGAATTCTTCTTTGACCAATCTTTTTTTTTCCAAAGAAACTGTCTTTATATAAAAAAGAATAATTATAGTCTGTCCCCACTCACAACATTTAAAAGCATGTTAAATATAAGGCACTTTAAATACAACTAGAGTACAAGATCAAGTAATATTTCTGCTTTGGCACCACTATTCTGCAATAAGCAAATCAGTCCCCTTACAATCTACAATTTTTATTATAGCACCTGCAAACTCTATGCACCACTATTGGTTAATATTTTTGAATAGAGTATCTACTGTAAATTATTTGTAGAATGAATTATTTTAATGAAGAGATGTAAACAAAATACTTCTTTGAAGGTTTACCAAAGTTAAAAAACAAACAAACATGTAGAGGCAGGCTTGATCATATCTTTCTAATCACACCTTGATCTTGTTAAATGATAATCTGTGGGATAGGAGCTCACATTTTTATTTTTTTGTTTTTTAGGACCGCACCCCCGGCATATGGAGGTTCCTAAGCTAGGGGTCGAATCGGAGCTACAGCTGCTGGCCTACACCACAGCCATAGCAACACCAGATCCAAGCAGCATCTGCAATCTACACCACAGCTCAAGGCAACCCAGATCCTTAACCCACTGAGAGAGGCCAGGGATCGAACCCACAACCTCACAGTTCCTAGTTGGATTCATTTCCACTGTGTCACAACAGGAACTCCAGGAGCTCACATTTTTAATCAAATAAAAAATGATTAGTGATTAGTCCTTTGCTACTTACCACTACTGTAATTAAAATTTCCCTTGATGTTACTCAGTGACAGACAACAGTGCCCAGTGGAGACTTGGGGCTATTTCTCCTGGCTTTATAAGCCCTACATTTTACAGATGCCAGAATTCTCCCTTTAAGAAAACTAATCCTTCTACCAGTTACAGTTTATTAACTATTAACTTTAAAGTTGGGACCCTTTAAACTTTGTGCTGAAGTTTAAAAACCCTGAGGAAGATATGTCAAAAGAATAATTTAAGTCAGGGGAGTTTCTGTCATGGCACAGTGGAAATGAATTCAACTAGGAACTGTGGGGTTGTAGGTTCGATCCCTGGCCTTGCTCAGTGGGCTAAGGATCCAGCGTTGCCAGTGAGCTGTGGTGTAGGTTGCAGACACAGCTCGGATCTGGTGTTGCTGTGGCTGTGGTGTAAGCTGGCAGCTGTAGCTTCGATTTGACCCCTAGCCTGGGAACCTTCACATGCCGCAAGTGCGGCCCTAAAAAGACAAAAGACAAAAAAATAAAAAGAATTATTTAAATCATTGGAAAACATTTTACTCTAAATTCTCAGGCATAATAGGAACAAAGTACTGTTCATCCCATTTCTTAAAGCCTTTCCTCTGCAAGATTACAATTCATCAATTTTCTAATTATCTCCTCAAAACTATCCTCTCCTGCACTCTCCTTTCTCTCCCTCCCCTCAAAAATGTTCTTTTAAAAACACAAATGGCCTCCTTTTGACTATTACTCAATTCCCTACTTTCATGCAATTGAGAACTTAATAACTACAAAAGAATTTTACATAATTTATTGGAAAACATTGACCTGTGAATATATAGATTGGAGTCATCTATGAACTATGCTAAATGATCAAGATACAGCTCCCAGGGTTTAGTGTTTTCTTCACAGCCTTTACTACAAAACTACCTTGAAATCAGAATAGGTAGGAATGACCCCCATCTCTAATACTTCTAAGTAACTTGCAATAGTCTTAGATATTTTGATATATAAATCAGTGACTGAACAAATACCAGGTAAATAAATTTTTACATCATGTATGAGAAAGTGTAAAAGAGAGCTTAAACTAATGGGGTGGGGTTATTTGACAAAGGAAGCCCTAAGAAATCCTGCATCTAAACGATGACCTGGAATTTGCCAAGCTCAATGAGTAGGGAGGAGAGATTCAGGGAGTCGTTTCATTTAGTTATCTGAGGATACTAATTAAATGTATTTATTCATAATTCAAATGTGCACTGAGTTCCTACTAGGTGTCAGGTACTGTGCTACCAGCTAGAGTAATGAACAAGACATATTAAGATCCCTGGCCCAATGAATTTTATAATCTAATATGGAAGTATTATAAACACATAGAATAAAATATCACATTGAGAAGTATTATGAAAGAAATAAACAGGGTAGTATATTATCAAATAACAGGGGAGAGCTTTCTGAGAAGGAGACTTTCAAGCTGAATAATAAGAAGCCGGTCAACTCATGCGGAAATTGCATTTCAGGCAGCATACATAGGCCCTGATACATTAGTGAGATCAGTGAACAGAAAGGAGACCCATGTGGCTTGATGGTGAGCTGTAAGAAGAGCGGTAGTAGAGTTGAAATTGGAGAGGTAAACCAGGGTTTATTGTAAGTGAGATGTTCTAAGTGAAGGGATAACATGATAATACATGGCTTTAATAGAACACCTGAGTTTGCCATGTGGAGTATGAACTGGAGAAGCAAGTGTAGAAGCAAGGGCAGTTTAGGACTCTATTGCAGTAACAGAGACAAGAGATGATGGTGGCTTGAGCTCAAACCATGGCAGCACAGATGGAAGGAATGAGACAGAGTTGGTATATATTCTAAAAGTGACAAGTCTTACTAATGAGTTGAACTTGAAAAATAAGGTTAAAGAAAAAAATCAAAGATGACTCCCTGTTTCCTGTCATGAGCAACTGAATGGATGATACTAACATTTATACTTTATAGATATGAATGTGTTTGAGACCAGGGTGCAGAATCAATAGTTCCTTATTGGTCACTTTGGGAATGAGACATCTGAGATATAGTTGAGTAGGTAATTAAACATATATGTATGAAACTCTGAGGAAAGGGCTGAGCTACAGACAGAAGGTATGAATCTATTGAATAGTGGTTCTGAACTCTGACTATAAATGGGAATAACATGGGAAGCTTTTAAAACACTAAAGTCCAGGTTCTGTCTTCTGAGTTTCTAATTTAATTGGTCTGGAATGGGAATTGACATTTTTCAAAAGCTCTCTAGGTGATTCTATATGCAGCTAGTGCTGAGAAGCATTGACATAGACATGGATGAGCTCTCCAAAGGAAAAAGTGTAGACAGAAGGGAGGCACAGGTTTTCAAACCTGTGGAGCAAAGGTTTTCAAAATTGAGGTTCATGAGCCATCTACATCATAATCTTTTGGGTTACTGGTTAAAAATATAGATTCTTAAGCTTAATTCAGAGGTATTAAAAAAGAACTGCAGAGAACGAGGCCTAAAAATCTTCATTTTAACAAGTTTTCAAAGTGATTTTAAAGTACACCAAAGTTTGAGAACCATTCATTTGGAAGTAGGGTTAGAGTAGTCAGGGGGAGAGTAGGAAAACTGGAAAAACATAATGTCCATAAGAGCTGAGAGAGAACAATGTTTCAAGGATGGAGGGGCCAGCTATGATGAAAGCAGGTGAAAGGTCAAAGAGAGGAGACAAAAGAACTGACCATATCTGGCAATAGAGAAATCATGGTGATTTTGATAAGAGCAATCAATGCCAGTGAAGACATCAGGAAGGAAGCTAGAACAAGTGGATTGAAGAATGAGTGAAAGGTGAGGAAGTGGAGACAGCATAAATAGAGTACCTTTCTAAGAGATGTGGGTTCATAGCCAAGAAGAAAAAATGGTCAATTGCTGGGAATACCAAAGGAGTTTTATGGTTGTTTTCAAATTAAATACTAGCATGTGCTTTTATGTTAATGGTAATAACGATCAATGTAGAGAGGCAGAAATCAGACGCATGAAGAATAATCAACCAAAAAAAAGGGAAGTACATAGGAAGGTTCTTTTCCCCTCAGAGAAGACGTGGCCTTTTACAAGTAGAAAGACATGTCTTCCATTTTAACAGTATTAAATAATCCTTAATAGGTGCAAGGTTGATTAAGGTTACAAGAAAGATAACAGAAAGAAAGATAACAGAGTTCCCAATTCATGGTTTCTATTTTCTCAATGAAGTATACAACAAATTCATCAACAGAGAGAATGTGAGAAAGAAATTTGAGGAAATGGTATAAATTACCTCTGGTTGGCCCAATGGAATAGCATTCCAGCTCAAAACTCAAGTGTTCTGTAGGAACTATATTAAAGTTATTTCATTGCTAAGGAAGATAATTAGTAATTCCTGGCTTAAAGCCATCTCTTCTGCTTTGCAGGGGATATAGGGGATTTCAAATGAGCAACTATTAGACTTTCAAATAGATGATACTCATTAATAAAGGAATTTTGGTATCTACCTACAGGTAATCCTGTGACCAACAATATAAGGCTTCCACCTGAATTAGGATAAAATAATTTTCACAGTGAAGTATCTCTATCTACATGTTTAATATCCAAATGGAGGAAATCTACTTCGCATGAGGTGCTGTGATAAGGCAAATCACACAATTCCCATTTCATCTACTCAACTCTATGTAGTAGCCATATAGACAGGTGAAGTTAGTACATACAAAACTCCATAACTAATAAAGGAATTGGGAATTAAAGGGTCTGTCCTGCAAAGCCTGTGCTCAATACATAACAGAGTATATTAAGTAAATGCAGTAATGAATGATTTCCAAAGCCTAAAGAAATAACAATCTTGATATATTAATATATTCCTTATCTGGCAGGAGGCTCAGAGCTAACTTTTGAATAAAATTGTAGTAACTGACTTGATTCTGGGTTTTCTGCTATAATTGCTCAATCATCCCATTCATTACTTGGCTCTTATTCTTTATCAACTGGACACATGAAAGTTTTTTTATTGATTACTTTTATTGCAAACCATCATATTAAAGAGTAGGTAAGGTGTAAGTCAAATAGTAAGTGATAAACTCTGTATTTATATTTTTAAGAGACACAGAAGGCTTAGAAATCAGGACTATTAAACAAGGCACTTATATGGAATAGTGCGATGACTGTGAGCCCTTTTAGGGTATGAATGTCTGTCTTATTCACCTGCATACCTGGCATCCAGGACACAACGCTTTGGCAAGTAATAGACAGCATTTCCTGAGTGATTTAAAACTCAAGTGATATCATGCCTGTGTTTATTATTTCAAATTTCTCATCATATTTCTCAATACAAGAAAAATAATTAAAATGCAAACATGTACTCAGACTAATGTCTTGTGTAGGTATTCACAGAAAACAGATATATACATATGCCACCGAGAAAATATGGTTTAAACTACAAAAATAAGCAAGTGAAGGATTCATAACTGTTAATTCCTTAGAAGGAATAAAGAACTTTATTTCCTACTGGTGATAAGGTAGAATAAACATTCTTTAATGTTGGACAGAATTAGAAACCTGTATCTTCCACCCATGAAACAGGTAAACTTGGGCAAATCACTTAACCCCTGATCTAATTTTCCTTATCTGTAAAACAGGGTTAATTAAAGTACCCATCAAACAGGTTTATTCTGAGGATTACATTATATAATGCTTGAAAACATTTAGAACAATGCCATGCACATACTAAGACCTCATTAAATATTACATCTTACTATTTAGAGTCCCACCTCATCCCTTTATCAACACAATATTATTTTATCAAGTCTGGCTAGAAAGCACAGGGGTCTAGGCCTCAGGGCAAAAAAAGATCATTTGTGATAGTCTCCTCTTTCATTCCTGCGGATAAACTAGGTTGAAAGTACAGAAGCAACTTTAAAGAGATACCTTGGTTTATGAAAAGACCAAGGAAAAGCAAAACATTTCCATTTGCATTTATCACCTGCAACTTTGCCATAGGAAGAAAGAAAAAAAAATTGGAAATAACTGACAAGTCAAATAAATAAAAGATCAATTAAATAATTAGATCCCAGAGGAGTTCCCATGTGCTGCAGCAGAAATGAATCTGACTAGGAACCATGAGGTTGCGGGTTTGATCCCTGGCCTTCCTCAGTCAGTTGAGGATCCAGTGTTGCCATGAGCTGTGGTGTAGGTCGCACACATGGCTGTGATCTGGTGTTGCTGCAGCTGTGGCATAGGCCCGTAGTTGTAGCTCTGACTGGACCCCTGGCCTGGGAACCTCCATGTGCCACGGGTGTGGCCCTGAAAAGCAAAAAATAAAAATAAAAAATAAAAAAAAATTTTTAAAAAGAATTAGATCCCTACTGATATAAATCTCATGAATATGATTTTCAAATAATATCAAAAGCACCTAGAAACAAGTACAGAAAATAGAGAAAAATTTCCCAGTAATTTATAATTTGTTTTAAAAAATAGTTTTAACATTTCCATAGGCCAAAATTACCAGAGCTTCTGCTTTGTATTAATGTTATATCTACAAGAGAACCATAAACATAAAAGCACTGGAGTTCCCACTGGCACAGCAGAGACAAATCTGACTAGTATCTGTGAGGATGCGGGTTCAATCTCTGGCCTCGTTCAGGGATCTGACATTGCCATGAGCTGTGGTTTAGATCCCAGACGTGGCTCCAATCTGGCTGTGACACAGGCCGGCAGCTGTAGCTCCGATTCGACCCTTAGCCAGGGAACTTCCATATGCCACAGATGTGGCCCTAAAAAGCAATAAATAAACAAACAAACAAACAAACAAACAAACATAAAAGCATTACATTTAAACTAACATGAAATATTCTAAAGCTTCACATAAAGATTTCAAAGGTAATTGCTTTAGAAATAAATTATTTCAGAAAAAACAAAATTTATGAAATATTGTTTTCTATAATAGAATATTTTACAAATCTATGGAATGGATATATCAATTTTAATCCATGCAAATGTAATATACAGTAATTAAAAATAAATAGAATTCTTTTTCAAAGAAACATGATCATTGGGACCAACAAGCAAAAATGAATATTCAATGACATGTAGTACTGAGAGGTAAATTTTAAAAATTAGCTTGCAAAATATGAAAATTCAAAATGATAAATTTCAATAGGTGATCAACTTACTGACATCAGTCTTAGCAATGTTTTTGTGGACCTGACTCCAAAGGTAAGGGAAACAAAAGCAAAAATAAACAAATGAGACACATCAAACTAAAATGCTTCCACGCAGTGAAGGACAGCATAATCAAAATGAAAAGACAATCTACTGAATGGGAGAAGGTATTTGCAAAACATATATAAGAGGTTAATATCCGAAATACATAAAGAACTCATACAACTCAACAACAACAAAAAAACCTGATTTTAAAATGGGCAGAGGATCTAAATAGACATTTTTCTAAAGAAGATATACAGATGGCCTACAGATATATGGAAAGATGTACAACATCACTAATTATTAAGGAAATGTGTATCAAAACTACAATGAGAAATCACCTGCCTGTTAGAATGACTATCACTGAAAAGACAAGAATAACAAATGTGGAGAGAGTGTGGAGAGAAGAAAACCCTTGTACACTCTTGGTGGGAATATAAATTGGTGCAGTCACTATGGAAAACAGTATAGAGATTTCTTAAAAAATTAAGAATAGAACTACCATATGACCCAGCTATCCCACTTCTACATATTTACCAAAAGAACAGAAAGACACTAATTTGAAAATACATATGCACCCCTATGTTCATTGCACCATTATTTACAATAGCCAAGATATAGATACAAACTAAGCATCCATCAATGGATGAATGGATAAAGATGTGGTATATACAGTGGAATATTAGCCATAAAAATAATGAAATTCTGCCATCTGCAACAACATGGATGGACCTTGAAGGTATTATGCTAAGTGAGATCTAAAAAAATGGAGTTCCCGTTGTGGCGCAGTGGTTAACGAATCCGACTAGGAACCATGAGGTGCGGGTTCGGTCCCTGCCCTTGCTCAGTGGGTTGACGATCCGGCATTGCCGTGAGCTGTGGTGTAGGTTGCAGACGCGGCTCGGATCCCGCATTGCTGTGGCTCTAGCGTAGGCCAGTGGCTACAGCTCTGATACGACCCCTAGCCTGGGAACCTCCATATGCTGCGGGAGCGGCCCAAAGAAATAGCAAAAAGACAAAAAAAATATATATATATATATAAAAAGCGAAGAAAATAAAACAAAAACAAACCGATAGATTAGAGAGATCAGATTAGTCATTACCAGAGAAAAAGGGAGTTGAAGGGCAAAGGGTAAATGAAGAAGGGCAAAGAAGTGAAAAGGGTAAATTTTATGGTGATGGATAACTAGGCTTGTGGTGGTGATCATTTTGTAGTATGTACATACAGATGTCAAATTATAATGCTGTAGACCTGAAACTTATAAAATAAAAAATCAATCACTGCCTTAAGGTATAATTGTAATTACTATTTTATAAATTATACATCACTTCATATTTCTTTGCATTAGAAGAAACTGAGATAATCTGAACGAAATTCTAAAAACTTCAATTTGCTATCTGAAAAAGCTATTTCTTTTTATGTATTTATGTGTGTACTTAATGCATTTCTCACCTATTTAGGGAGATACTTGATGCGTATTAATGGAGTGCAGTAAAAAGTCAACCTATTCCTAATTCTAAATGGCAGAGTAATCAAAATTATGTATTTGAGAATCAAAAAATAGTACGCAATAATTTCTTTAACATTTTTAACAGATCACATTTTAAAGAATCTCTTTTTATAAGTTATGCTAACTTTCAAATGATTCAATCAGCAATTTTCCATGCTTAACACTGATGTCAGAATTCTCATTAACGTCTAAACTCTGGTCCTCCAACACAGTAAGGTTCTCCTTCACTAAAACAGCTGGAGCCTTGCATTAAACGTTCCTGAACACACACATACACACCTACAGAAAATCTAACTATTTAAACACCATAAGCATAGAGATATTTTTCATGTTTTAAAAGTATAAGGATAGAAAAGATTATACCTTAAGGAAGAGAAGATTATCTGGGCATTTCTAAATTGATCTAATGTACGGTAATGAACCAAAGGCAACCCAGTCCCTTGGAGTGCTCTGGACACTGGGACAGATTCCTGAGAATTTTATGACCATTCCATGTAGAATATCAAAATTTACTAAAGCAAATAACAAGTTTAGTATCATTATCTAAAGACAATTCAAAATTCTGTGATAAACTTAGTTTTCAAACAACTTAAGTACTTCTTCAAGTCTGAGACAAAAGTGAGTAACTATAAAATGGGGCAATTATCTTCAATAATAGTTACCTGAATAACTTTCTCCTTTTAGGATGAATAACAATTATAGATAAATAAGTCATTTTAATAAAATATGTGATTTTAAAAATTAGAATTACTTGAAAATGAAAGATTAAATTTTTTGGCCAAACTTGAAGCATGCATAAGTTCCTGGGCTGGGGACTGAACCTGAGCCACAGCAGCGACATGATGAATCCTTAACCACTATGCCACTAGGGAATTCCTGAAAGATTAAATTTATTAGGAAATAGCTTAAGGATAATTCAATCATATAGCCTGCACTAAAATCCACAATAAAAATAATCAGAATTTGACCTGTCCTACCTTTTATGTAAAGGTTTATCTGACATTTATGTTACACAGTCTATCTTATATAAAGGTGACATCATTTTGTGAAGCTATCCTAGAAAATAATTTTTAAGAAAACATTGCCTACTAAAAATATCATGATGTAAAGAGAATCTAGACTCAACTTACTTTGAATATCCTCTCGAAGTCTATTTTTCCACACTAGAGAACACAGACACAAGCTATCAAATATCTACAAAAAATCAATGCCATGATGTTAAGAAAAGAGATAGAAAGGGAGAAATGAAATCTGAATTTAATTTTTTCATTCAACTTTATCCACAGTTTACATCGGTAATATACATTTAGTGTTCCATTTATTTTTAAATGTATCATAAAAATCAATCATGATAGATCTGTGACCCATACAAACATTTCTGAATTCTTCAAAAAATTCAGTTAGAAAAGTCAATAAACTAGCATTTTGTAAAGATAATTATTAAACAAATGGTAATGTATTTTTACTCCTTATTTCAATTCTAACATATCCAACATCACCTCTTTCTTGTGCCATACAGGAATAAAATTGAGCAGAAGTAGCTATCTACTCATGTTTTAGGGCCTAATAAAATATTTTAGTTTGATTACTTAACCCTCTTCAAATCACAAATCCAATTCAAATAATGATAATTGTTCTTATTTCAATAACTGATGAAGTAAATATATAATAACCATAAAAACCATTTAGAATAAATTTTAAACTTATTTAAAAACTACTAAAAAGAAATACATCAGAGCCTTAGTATAATATGTGCTTGGGGACTATGCCATGAAACTGCCATGGAGACAGTGTTGCCTTTTGCCACTACAGTAAATAAACGGCCATGGTATGGAAATCAAATAGATCCATCTTAAATGCAGTAAAGAATGCTACAGAGGTTCTGGTGTACTTTCCTTTTAAAGCAATAATTAATTGACAAGTAAGTGAAATGCATTAAGGAAATGGCCTATAATTTCACTAATATTTCAATGATATGAAACATGAAAATACTTGTAAAATAATTAACATCTAGATTGATTAACAAGAGGAATCCTACAGCATGATAACTATTAAAGCAGTATGAATGATTGCTGTAGCTTCTGATGATCACTTTATTTGTAACACTGTCAAAATTTCATCTTAAAAACTAACAACTAAGGTATTTATTTGTCATTTCTTACCTTTATTACCCACGCTTTCACTAGGGGAGACTGATTATGTCAAAGAGGTTTTTTTTGTTTTTTTTTTTAAGATCCAACTGAAAAATAGCAACTAATTAGCTCAAGTAAAGTAATAAATTACTAATAATTTAACTTTTAAACCTCTTAGTCTTAAGAAGCTTTAATTATTTCAAAGCTCCAATTTGACCCTTGGGGAATGTAAAGAACACATCTGCATCCTAAAGTCAAAATAATTATATGGCTTCATGCCAACTGATCAAAAAAAGTAGAGTTGATCCTAAACCAACTCTTACTATACCATTTGGCACAATAATTTTTACTTTTTATATATACCTTTGAAATACCCAGGCCAACATTTTTAATAAGTTGCATCCATATTAAGAGGTAACAAGTGCAAATAATCACATATGTAAGATATGATACTTGCCTGACTAGTACAAAAGTAATTATACTAAGATTCTTCTATAGGAAACTGAGTTATTACAGCAATGTTTTTGAAAAATTCCTGCACTACTACCAACATAAATTTTATCCATCTCTAAATTAAACAAGGACTTTATATAACACAGTATACTTATGAAAAGATTTATAGAATGGTTTGTGTTTATTTCAACATCATGTTGAGGATCCATTGAGATTTACTGGATCCAAAAATGGACATTATTTTTGAATAAAAACCTACTCCTCAATTGCTGCTCTCTGAATTTGAATATAACCAAAGGCAGCACACTGATATAACATTCTTGGAAGTCACAACATAAACCCAAACTTTGGCAGTTTTATCAAAATGTCCTTGACAATTAAGTACTTTGCTAGTTCTCAAAAACCTTACTGCTTTGTGTAAGATTTTCAATACAGAAATAAAATACTCTTCAAATAATAATTTTAAAAGATGATTAAGTTTTGCAAAATTAAATAGCATAAATTAAGCATATTAACATTGTTTATCTGAAGACATGAAATAACCAATTTAAGAAAAATGCAATGGACTAAATAAAGACACAAATGTCACAATGTGAGGGAGGTTTATCCTCACATATTACTGAACTTACAAAATCTACTAAAATATTTTAAAATTCCATTGATTCCATTAATACATAAAAAGAAATTGCAAAAATGCTTAAGACTATATGAGTCATCAATTACACAGGCACTTCACATGTAAACAATCTACAGTACAACTGAAAATATTTTGGCACCAACCTATAATACTAAAAGAATTTAATATAAAGCCAGAATTCTGTAATTTCCACTCACTTTTTTTCTAGAAAACTAAGACCAAAGATTGAAGAAATTATGTATAAACTAGAATTACAAGTATATTAAATAACTCAAATATAGAATTATTTTAAATTGGTAAAAATGATTACATTATGCAGACATTTACCAGTATGCTATGATATAAAAAACCTAATTAAATTGAAGCCACATTTTAAATTTAGTATTAATCTTATTGTTAAAATAATCAAGGTTATCAACTGACTTAGTAAAAACAGAATTTGAATTTATCAAAAACTCTTATTAAGTTGATCCAGTTTTCCCCCAAAAGAAGTTTGGGCAATTGGAAATTTAATCTTGATATTTTAACATAATTTTTCTTAAACCTAAGGCCTGATTTAATAAAAGTATTTTTGATTAGACATCCTTACTCATAAATTTGAGATATTTGAAATCACTTCAAATAAATGAAACTAGACACATATGATTTCCAAATGTTATATCAAGCTGTAGAAAGCTGAGATGCCTTGGTTGTAGGTAATTCAAGAAGAGCCTGAACTGTGACACCAACTTTCACAAGACCTCTTTCTTCCAAAATATGATGAGGCAAACAGAGCCTTTCCTGAAAAACAAAACAAATGATATCTGAACATCTGAACATTCACTTTTTAACAGTGCAGCAAAGCTTAAATGTCAGAACTGGGTTTTTGTTTTTTTGTTTTTGTCTTTTTAGGGCCACACCCGCGGCATATGGAAGTTCCCAGGCTAGGGGTCTAATCAGAGCTACAGCTGCCAGCCTACACCACAGCCACAGCATCGCTGGATCCTTAACTCACTGAGCAAGGCCAGGGATCGAACCCGCAACCTCATGGTTCCTAGTCAGATTCATTTCCACTGCGCCACAACGGGAACTCCAGAACTGGGTTTTTAAAACACATTTTTTAGAAAACTTCAAGTAAAAAGTACAGAATTCTAATTAAATTTTAATTTTAAAATGTCTGTTTCAATAGACTTTTATGGTATGGAATTCTATTTCATGAACTGTGTCTTGTTTTTTTTTTTTTTTTGTCTTTTGTCCTTTTAGGGCCACATCAGGGGCATATGGAAGTTCCCAGGCTAGGGTCAAATCGGAGCTACAGCTGCCAGCCTACGCCAGAACCACAGCAACGCTGGATCCGAGCCGAGCCGCGTCTGCGACCTACACCATAGCTCACGGCAACACCGGATCCTTAACCCACTGAGCAAGGCCAGGGACCGGACCCGCAACCTCATGGTTCCTAGTCGGATTCGTTAACCACTGCGCCACGACGGGAACTCCATAAGCAAATATTTTAAATTGAAGTGGTGGTACTAGATACTCCCTAATCTCTCATGCTAGAGCAGAAAGAGCACTTTATTTCCAGCCAAGAGATCTAAGGGCCATACAAAGTACTAAAGGTACTAAAATTCCTTGAGACCCTCTTCATCCTGAAAATAGGACTATGTGAGAAGCAGAACAGTCTATATATGGAAGTTCTTTGTAAACTGTTGTCCTGTATAAAACTGGTCACTCTGGTTCTTTCTACCAGTTCTGAGGTACTGTGGTCTGTGATGTATACAGCACTTCAGTATTTTTTTTTTTTTTTTGGTCTTAAGGTTACTCCCCTCCAGCTTCTAGTGAGGTTGTGTTGCTTCTTATTCTTAGTTCCAACAGTTAGAATTTGATAAATAATAACTGCCTCCTCTTCTAAGTCATCACATGTGTCATATGATCTTCACAACTACATGAAAAAGAGGGTTTAGAAACAACTTTACATTAGGTTTCATTAGCCTTCACTGACCCTCTTTTTTTTTTTTTGTCTTTTGTCCTTTTACGGCCACACCTGCAGCATATGGAAGTTCCCAGGCTAGGGGTCTAATCCGAGCTATAGCCACCGGCCTACGCCAGAGCCACAGCAATGTGGGATCCAAGCCGCGTCTGCGACCCACACCACAGCTCACGGCAACCCACTGATCCTCAACCCACTGAGCGAGGCCAGGGATCGAACTTGCAACCTCATGGTTCCTAGTTTGATTCGTTTCCGCTGCACCACAACGGGAACTCCTGATCCTCTTCTAACAACCTTAATGTCTTCAAGGGTTCTGTATTCACCCTCTTCTGTTTTTACACTATATCCTCTCTTTGGTATTCTCAAAGCCATATCAAATCTGTAAGGGTTTCAACTGAAGCACTGCATGCATGTGCACAACACCAAATAAATTTGGTAGCATTTTTGAAGAAGTAATGCGGTCTACTGCTTCACTTGGGACACCCACTCATCTCAGGAAAATAAGCTAGCAATGCATAAAGTAGGTGACAGAGCATCTACAGGGCCCATCTGGTCTATAACTTGTTTTACAAGTTGGCTAGCATAGTGTTTTACAAATCTAGAAACATTCCTTTTTTTTTTTAAATCCCATGTTTCTCAAAACATTAGAAGCCTTGGCAAGAATGGGCCCCTATTTGCAAATGGTAACAACTGTATCTTCAATCTGATGACTTTCAAATCTTTACTTTCCTGCCAATATCTCTCTATTCATCTCCAGAAACAAATGTCAACCTGATACAGCCAAACAGATGTCCAACAGACATACCAAAATCAACATGTCCATAAGAGAACTACTTCCTCGCTAAATTAACTTCTCCTCTGTATTCTATACCTCAGTCAGTAATATATCACTCAGTCTCTCTCAACATAAACCTGGGAATCATAACAGTCTCTTTCTTCCTTACTCCCATAACTCAATCACCAAATACTACTGATAATATTACCATTTATTTATTTAGGCCACACCCGCAGCATATTGAAGTTCCCGGGCCAGGGATCAAATCTGAGCCACAGCTGTGACCTGAGCTGCTGTAGAGACAACATTGGATCCTTAACCTGCTGTGCAACAACGGGAACTCCAATATGCCCATTTATTAAAAGAGTTCTCAAAAATTATCTTCTCATTCCATTTTTACTGCAACATTTGTTGTCCTCCTAATATTTGGCTTATTTATTCAAAAACCCCTGAAGTATACATTAGAAAAGAGAAAGGTGGTTTCAAATCAACGACATCAGCTCCCACCACAGAACCTGTAAAAAGAGCAAATTAAACCAATGGTAAGCAGAAAGAAGAAAATTATGAAGGTGAGAGAGGAAAACAATAAAATTAAAAAACAGAAAATAATAGTAAAAAAAATCAATGAAACCAAACATTGGTTCACTGGGAAGTTTTTTTAATTCATAAATCACCTAGCTAGATTAATCAGCAAAAAGAGAGAAAATACATGAATTGCCAATATCAGATACAAAAGAAGCGACATCACAAGAGATGCTACAAACACTAAAATCATAATAAGGAGGACATTAAAAACAACATCATAACAATGAGTTTGACAAACTAGATGAAATGGACAAATTCTTCAAAAGACACCACATATTCAAGCTCATATAAGACTAAACAGAAAACTAGAATAGCTCTTTATCTATTAAAGAAATTGAAATTGTAGTTAAAAACTTTCCCACAAAGAAAACCCATTGCCTAGAAGGATTCAAGTTTCAATAATGAATTTGACTAAATATTTAATGAAGAAATAACATCAATCTACCCAAAATCTTCAAGAAAAGCGAAGAGCAGGGAATATTTTCTAACATGTTCCATGAGGTTAACATTACCTTGACACCAAAGCCAAGCAAAAACATTAAAACTAAAGACCAAGAACCTCATTAATATAGATGCAAAAAGTCTAAACAAAATTTTAACAAATTGAATCCAACAACATAAAGATAACAACAAAATCTATCATGACCAAGTGGGGTTTATACCAAGAGTCCAGGTTTGACTTAATATCTGAAAATCAAACAATGTAATTAACAATGTTGTAAAAGAAAAAAAAAATGTTGCCTCAGTAGTGTAGAAAAAGCACTTGACAAAATTCAACATCTGTCCCTAATAAGAACTCTCAGCAAACTAGGATCATATATTTTATAAGGAACTTACATTTTGAATATATAAAGAACTTAATAATAAAAATGTGACTGATTCAATTAAGTCACAACATTTGAAGACCTTTCTCCAAAAACATATATGAATAGTCAATAAGCACACAAAAAGACGCCCAACACCATTAGCCATTAGGGAAACACTAATCAAAACCACAAAGAGATATCACTTCACACCCACAAGGATGACTAAAATAAAAAAGGTTGACAATAATCATTGTTGGTGAGGATATATTGATGGTAGGAATGTAAATTGGAAAATAATTTAGCAGTTCCAAAAAAGATAAATATATAGTTATCATATAACCTAGCATAGAGCAACTATACACTCTACCATATAACCTGAGAGAATTAAGGCAAGTATTCAAACAAAAACATTTCATCAATGTTCATAGCAGCATTATTCATAATAAAAAATGAGTGGAAACAGCCCTGATATCCACCAACTGATGAATAGTAAACAAACCATGGTATATACATACAATGGAATATTACTCAGCCCTGAAAAAATGAAGTACGGGCATGCCTCAGAGATATTGAGAGTTGAGTTCTAGATCACCAAAATAAAGTAAATATTGCAACAAAGTGAGTCATACGAATTTCTGTTTCCTAGTACATATAAAAGTTTTGTTTACACTATACTATAGTCTACTAAGTATGCAATAGCATTATGTCTAACAAAACAAACCGTTATAAAAAAAAATACCTTATTGCTAAAAATGCTAATCATCATCTGGCAATGCAGCATTGCCACAAACCTCCAATTCATAAAAAAAAAATGCAGTATCTGTGAAGCACAGTAAAGTGAAGTGCAATAAAACTAGGTATGTCTGTACTGCTTTATGCTACAACATGGATTAACCTAGAGAGCACTGTGCTAAGTGAAAGATACCAGATATCATATTTTATGATATCATTAATATCTCCTCTCCAGAATAGGCAAATTTATAGAGATAGAATAGAGGAGGGACTGCTAACAGGTAAGTGGTTTCTTTCAAGGGTGATAAAATATTCTACACTTAGAGTGTTGCCCAACTCTGCGACTATAAGAAAAACAATTTAATTATACACTTTAAATGGGTAAATGTTTTGGTATGTTAAATATGTCTCAATAATAAAGTTTTTTTTAAAAAAAGCAATGCGTGTGCCCAATCCCAAGCCTAAAAAAAGATAATTTCAACCTATATCTTTCAACATGTTAAAAAATAACTAAAACTTGATTACAAACCTAAATGCAAAACTTAAGACTGTAAAACTTCTAGAAATATAGGAGAAAACCTTTGTGACCTTAAGTTATGCAAAGATTTGTTTAACACCAAAAACATAACTGATTTCTTTAAATGACAAATGTTACTCCAAAGCATCAAAATTTCTGCTCTTTGAAAAATACTGTAAGGAGAATGAAAAGACAAGTCAAAGACTGGGATACAATATTTTTAAATCACACATGTGATAAAGAATTTTATCTATAATTTATAAAGAAATCTCAAACTCAGTAATTAAGAAAACTCAATTTAAAAAACAGACAAAAGTTTAGAAACACTTCATTTTACATATGGCAAATCATCATACAAATGGCAAATAAACCCTTGAAAAGATGTTCAACATCATGAATCTTCAGGGAAATGGAAATTAAAACCACACTGATGGTAAGACCAGATACTATAAAATTCTTAGAGGAAAACATAGGCCAAACACTCTCTGACATAGACCACAGCAATATCTTCTCAGATCCACCTCCTAGAGTAATAACAACAAAAACAAAAATTAAAAAAATGGGACGTATTTAAACTTGAAAGTTTTTGCACAGAAAGGAAATCATAAACAAAACAAAAAGACATGGAGTTCCCATCGTGGCGCAGTGGGTAACGAATCCGACTAGGAACCATGAGGTTGCGGGTTCGGTCCCTGCCCTTGCTCAGTGGGTTAAGGATCCGGCGTTGCCGTGAGCTGTGGTGTAGGTTGCAGACGCGGCTCGGATCCCGAGTTGCTGTGGCTCTGGCGTAGGCTGGTGGCTACAGCTCCGATTCAACCCCTAGCCTGGGAACCTCCATATGCCACGGGAGCAGCCCAAGAAATAGCAACAACAACAACAACAATAACAACAACAAAAAGACAAAAAAAAAAAAAGACAACCCACAGAATGGGAGATAATATTTGCAAATGAAGCAACTGATAAAGGATTAACCTCCAAAATATACAAACACCTTCTACAGCTCAATTGCAAAAAAACCCCAAACAATCCAATCAAAAAATGGGCAGAAGATCTAAGTAGACATTTCTCCAAAGAAGACATATAGATGGCCAAAAAACACATGAAAAGATGCTCAACATCACTAATTATTAGAAAAATGCAAGTCAAAACTACAATGAGGTACCATTTTACACCAGGCAGAATGGCCATCATCAAAAAATCTACAAACAGTAATTGCCGGAGAGGGCATAGAGAAAAGAGAACCCTCTTACACTGTTGGGGCAAATATAAATCAGGGCAGCCACTATGGAAAACAGTATGGAAGCTCCTCAAAAAAATAAAAATAGAATTACCACATGATCCAGCAATTCCACTCCTGGAATCTATCCACAGAAAACTATAATTTGAAAAGATATATGCACTCTAATGTTCATTGCAGCACTATATACAATAGCCAAGACATGGAAGCAACCTAAATGTCTATTGGACAAGAATAGATAAAAAAGATGTACACATATACAATGGAATATTACTCTGTCATTAAAAGAATGAAACAAGGCTATTTGCAGCATTATGGATAGACCCAGAAATTATCATACTAAGTGAAGTTAGACAGTGAAAAACAAACATCATAAGATATCACTTATATGTGGAATCTAAAAAAAGAATACAAATGAACTTATTTACAAAATGGAAACAGACTCATAGACTTTGAAAAAGTTATGGTTACCAAAAGGGACAGGGAGTAGGAGAGACGGACTAGGGGTTTGGAAATGGCATATGTACACTGAGGTATATGGAATGATTGGCCAAAAGGGACCTGCTGTATAGCACAGAGAACTCTACCCAATATACTGTGTTAATCTATGTGGGAAAAGAATCTGAAAGAGAATGGATGTGCATATACATATCACTGAATCACTTTGTTGTATAGCAGAAATCATCACAATCTTGTAAATCAACTATACTTCAATAAAGCTTTAAAAAGTGAAAGAAAAAATAGACAAAAGATCAAAAGATTAGAACAGACACTTCATAAAAGAAGTCATACAAATGGCAAATAAGCCTTTGAAAAGATGATCAGTATCATCAGTCTTCTGGTAAATGGAAATTAAAAGCACACTGACAAATCGGTACATACCTATTAGAATGGATAAATTAAAAAAAAAACACTGACCATACTGAATGTTATTGAGGATGTGGAGGAACTGGAACTCTCATACACTGCTGATGGGAATGAAAAATGGTACAACTATTTTGGAATAAAGTTTTATACTTATAATGTTCAGCATACACCTGCCGTATTTTCCAGTCATTCCACTCCCACGTATCTACCCCAAATTAAAGAACACATATATCCAAAGACTTGCACATAACTGTATAGCAGCTTTATCTGTAGTAGTCCCTGAAACTGGAAACAATCCAAATGGCCATCAACAGGTCAATGGACCAACAAACTGTGGTATATTCATATAATGAAATACTACACAACAATAAAAAGGAATGACCTATTTATACATGCAACAACATTGCTGAGTCTTAGGATAGTTATACTGAGTGAAAGAGGCAGGAAAAAAATTGTATATATTCTATCATTCCAATTTTATACACCTCCAGATAGAAAATGCAAACTAAAATAGAAAGCAAATTAGTGGATGCCTGGCGAAGAAAGGATTGCAAAGGGACACAAGGATGTGTTCATTATCTTGACTAAAGTGATGATTTCATGGTGTATGCATGTGTCAAACCTTATCAAACTGTATAATTTATTTACATGCACTTTACTATATGTCAATTATACTTCAATAAAACTGTTAAAAATACAGAGAGTTTTGAATGGCCCCTCCATTGCCCCCCTTATGGTGAGGATAGGTAAGCTACTAACCCTGTCCTAGAACAACAAGCTGGAGAGAGAAGAGTAAGCTAAGTAAAATAGTTTTTGTAAGACCTTCCCTTTTATCCTCCTTGCCTAATGTATCAAGCAGGTATCAGAAATATATTGGACTGTATTTTCTTTCAAGAAAAAGAACAGAAATAGAAAGTATACATGTTAGAGGGTAGGCTCTGGAATTAGAACAGCAGGGTTCAGAGTTTGGCTCCTCCACTGTTTACTAAAAGTGTGACTCTGAACAAGTTCCCTCATTCATTCAATAAATGTTTATTGAGAACCCTCCCTCCAAAAATTCTTAAAACAAAAATTCTTAAAATGACAAAATGTATACAATGCAATAACTTTAAAAAGCCTTCCTAATTGTTCTATTTTCACACTAAGAGATTAAGAGTACAAAAAAGAAAGAACATAAAAATTTTAAGAATTAAATTTTTAAAACATCATGTCAAGCACAGATAAGTAACTAGAGGACAACGACATGAGATTTCCAACTTACAGAGTAATTCAACTGATTTCTCTATAAATTATATATATTCACTTGAGGAAAGACGTTAAAGTAAAACTTGTAGACCACATTGCTTTGACACTATTGAAAAGATAACTTAAATAAGCACAACTCAATATATATGTTTATATCAAATGTTGTCAATTATATCTCAAAAATCTAAACTTTAAAAAATAAAAGAAAAAAAGTACAACTAGATTGTGGTCTGCTAACAATTCCATGTTCTCTCAATAGTTAGTCATGTTGATGTTCGGCTTACAATGTTTTCAAAAAAAGCAGTATTTTGATTTTTCATTTTCATTATATATTTACAATATTGCTTTATGGTATACTATAATTTTTTTTTTGTCATGCAACACTTTTTATGTTTTTTTTGTTATTTTATTGGTGAGATCACTGGGTTTTTTTTGTTTGTTTGTTTGTTTTTTTGTCTTTTTGCCATTTCTTGGGCTGCTCTCGAGGCATATGGAGGTTCCCAGGCAAGGGGTCGAATCGGAGCTGTAGCCTCCGGCCTACGCCAGAGCCACATCAACGCGGGATCCGAGCCGCGTCTGCGACCTACACCACAGCTCACGGCAACGCCAGATCCTTAACCCACTGAGCAAGGGCAGGGACCGAACCTGCAACCTCATGGTTCCTAGTCGGATTCGTTAACCACTGCGCCACGATGGGAATACTATAATTTTATAGTATTGCAATTATTACATGAAACATAAACAATGTCAGAAAAGTTTATTCACTGAGGTATTATATGTTACTAAGATTTCCGATTTGAATATTATAAAGTTTAAGATGCTGTTCACACCCAGAGTTCCCATTGTGGGTTAAGGTGTTGGTGAGGATGCAGGGTTGATCCCTGGCCTCATTCAGTGGGTTATGGATCTGGTGTTGATACATGCTGCAGCACAGGTCACAGATGTGGCTTGGATTGGTGTAGGCCACAACTGCAGCTCCAATTCAACCCCTGGCTCAGGAACTTCCATATGCTGCAGCTGCAGCATTAACAGAGAGAGAGAAAGAAAATGTTCCCACTGAATGCAAATTTTCTAATCAGAGCTTATCCACAGATTTATTAAAGGACTCCAAATTTCCTCCATCAGGAAAAATATAAGCAGCAATGTCTTCAAACCAACTTGTCATATGGTCTCTAACTTATGCTTAATTGATGATGTATATGATCAGTAAATTTTTCTATATATAAAGCTGTTTTATAATCACTTTAAAAGCAGCTTAAAAACCTTGATTAGATATCTGTTACAGTTAAAGCTGGAACTCAGTAAAAGGAACCAAGGGAAGGTATTCATTTTAATATTCAGAAAGCATTATTAATTCCTATGTGAAGAAGAATTCAGCTTGCATGTAATAAATTAACATTTAAATGATTATTTTATTAGAAAAATAATTACCTGTGAGACACCCAACTTTTTACAAGCATCAAGAAAATTTTCTACATTTCTTCGACATTTTGCCATGCTCAGTTTAGGCTGTAAAGTTAAAAAAAAAGTATATTTTCAGGTATATTTATTTATAAATATTAATCAAAACTGAAAATTAAATTTATTGAGGTGTATTATTTAAAGACTATTTCAAGAAGCTCTATCTTCCTTTAGAGAACTGACAAACTATAGACAAAACTTACCACTGCTGGTGATGGCACATGAATACTAGCTACAGAACGTGGCCTTATGTGATTGGCTAAATGGCAAAGAACAACCCCATCCATCAGTGCAGCTCCAATGTCATCAGGCAAAATTACTTTTAACCTGGATTCGAGATTCTATAAAAGAAATGAATATAAATCACAGATATTCTATCTAAATACATGTTATATATTTATATTATTATCATTACATAATCCAAAATTTTAAAGAGTACTGGAAGATACAAACTATTTACATTTAGAATGGATAAGCAATGAGGTCCTACTGTATAGCACAAGGAACTATGTATATCCAATCACTTGCGACAGAACATGATGGAAGATAATATGAGAAAAAGAATGTATAGGAGTTCCCGTCGTGGTGAAGTGGAAACGAATCCGAGTAGGAACCATGAGGTTGTAGGTTCGATCCCTGGCCTCACTCAGTGGGTTGAGGATATGGAGTTGCCATGAGCTGTGGCGTAGGTCGCAGACGCAGCTCAGATCTGGCGTTGCTGTGGCTGTGGTGTAGGCCGGTGGCTATAGCTCCGATTGGACCCCTAGCCTGGGAACCTCCATATGCCGAGGTGCAGCCCTAAAAACACACAAAAGAAAAAGAAAGAAAGAAAAAGAATGTACATATATGTATGACTTGGTCACTTTGCTATACAGCAGGAATTGGCACAACATGGCAAGTCAACTATACCTTAAGAAAAAAAAAAACCCAAAAAGAATGTATGTATGTATAACTGAATCACTCTTCTGTGCAGCAGAAATTAACACATTGTAATCAATTATTCAATAAAATAATTTAAAAATTTAAAAAAGAATTTTAAATATCTGTTAATTTTCCAAGCTGAACTCATTTCTACAAAGCATACTTGAAAGGTCAATCTGACTTACATTGCGAAGTTGTCGTATTTGCTCTCGTTCTTCTCGTAGATGTTCCATCTTTCTTCTCATTGTAAAACCAGGATCTGCTGCCCCATATTCTTGGCGAGATGAGCGGCTAAAAGCTATTAAAAAACCAAAATTTCCTAGCTTATTACAAAGCTAATAGGAAGGATCAACCATCAGTGAGGAAAGAGGTATGATAAAAAGAACTAGTATAAAACTACATAAACCACTATTATTATTAATTAATTCTAAATATTTTTTGCATACTTATTTGCATAACTGAAAGCAAGAGGGAAGACAGGTGTAATGATTTCTACCACCTACATATGTTCTTACTTAAAAATACGTTATTAGAAACTTATGATCCAGGTTAAAAATTATTATTGAACACAAATCAACCTTTATTATCTTTAAAGAAAAAGGAAATTATTCTTGAAGGTCAATACAGTTATTCAGGAATAAAAACTATAATTCAATACCTTGCCAAGTAACATGGATCCATTTTCTTTTGGGCTTGCCAAATTCGAAAAGATCCCTTTTTAAAACCACAATATAATGGAGTGCTATAATTTCAAACAGTGTTTGGTCTGCTGGCAGAGTGGTCATTCTAATAGCAGTCACAGTAGAGTAGAAATAAGACTGCAGTATATTTAAGGCAAAAAGCTGAGGTTTCAGGAGCTTGAAGGTAAAGAGGAAGAAAGAAATGGGGAATGGGAATTGGAAAAACAAATAAGGTTAAGAGAAAATTACTTTCAGGAGAGGGGAAAGAATCTATGTGTACTTAAAACTATGGAATCAATCCCATTTAAGCTCAGAAACTCTAGTTTCATATATAATCAATAAATTATATTTACAGAGTATATATTTACCTGATCTAGGCTTCAAGCCAAAGGGACCATGTGTAAAACCATCAGTTCTATCATACTCCTAAAAATAAAACAAAACAAAAAACAAATAAAACCTCTTTTCTTTCAAAATAATCAAGGCAGTAATTCATATCCATCCCAATTTGAGAAGTATTTATTTTTTCCATGATTAGTGGAGTAGAAAAAGGTAAACTACATTTCAATTCAAATAGATATATTACTTTTAAAAGGTCTATAAATATTTGCTAAATGACCTGAGCCTTTATATACTTCTCTCTCACAGCATAAGGAAAATGAAAATCATTAAAGCATATAAAATAAACAGATACTACTTTTTGAATGAAGAACCAGATGAAAGCCTCACTTAAAATGAAAAAAAAAAAGTTGCAATGAGAAGATAGTGAAATTAGCAACACCTACTCAAGTATCTACTATGAACTTAACACTCAGTATAATCTGAGGCAAATACACATTCATACTAATTGGGGCTGCAAAGTGGTAGATAACAAAGTATTATTTCCTCTATCTGAATGCACATTATTTCAAAGCGCTTCCACACAACAGTATGCTGTGGAAAGAACTGTGGTATGTTTTATTTTATTTATTTGTCTTTTTTTAGGGCTGCACCGCGGCATATGGAGGTTCTCAGGCTAGAGGTCTAATCAGAGCTATAACTACTGGCCTACACCACAGCCACAGCAACACGTGATTCGAGCCACATATGTGACCTATAGCACAGCTCACAGCAATGCCGGATCCTTAACCCACTGAGCAAGGCCGGGAATCAAACCTGCGTCCTCATGGATACTAGTCAGATTAGTTTCTGTTGAGCCGCGATGGGAACTCTGACTATGGAGTTCCATATTTTAAAAATCTGAACTTAGAGTCAGAAAGCTTAGCCTAAGTCTTGAACAAAACATTTAATTTCTCTATTACTGTTCCTTCATCTTTAAAATGGGATGTTTGTGAAAATTAACTGAGATGACTAAAAGAAAGTACTTTGTAAATTACAAAATGGAAGATAATGCAATGTTAGCGGCATCTTATTTAATCTGTACAACGAAGTGTGGGCTTCTATCATATACTGACTGGAGTCTTTAGGAAGTTATCAGTCTCTTTAGCTATAAAATGATGAAGATAATACCCAGTTTACGGGACTGCTCTTAGGTTTAAACGTATAGACAAGCACTTTGTTAATAGTAAAGCACTATACTAATTGTTTTTAACATTTTTCTTTCACAGATGAAACTGAAACAATTAGAATTCTGTTGACTCTGAATCTTCTGATTAGCATGTGATAAGTAGTTCCAGCTGAATGTCAGTTGAGCTACTAAAATACATACTCACTACTCTATCTGTCCACAAGCCTCACAGTTTGTCTTGATTATTTCGGTTAAAGTGTTATGAATTTCCAGACAAAAATTTCATTTATCCAAATGCAAGAAAAATGTATTATAAAAGCAATATAATTTGTTTGAGAAAACTGGCATTAATACTCTCCTTATGAGCATAGATCTTAAAATCATAAAGCCACTAGGTAAATAAGTCATCACTTACATTTATTATAACTGAAAGTAAAAGAAAGGATTTACAAAAGCATGTGACAAAAACTAATTTTAGGATATCTTAATTTAAATTATTTTCTAAAAGAATATAAACCATTTTACCTGCCATATAATTTAGAAACATGCTTATAAAACAATGCCCAAATCCATTTAAAAGTTTTATAATGCAACTCAACCAAAATAACAAAGACTCCTGACTTTTCAAAAAATTAACACCACCCACATAAAATGAAATACTACCTAATTAACCAAAGTTATACAGTAAATTTGGATCATCCAAACATTTAGACAAAGTCCTGAATTCACCAAATGAATGCATAATCATTTATTTACTAATGCCAATACACTTTTAGAATACTAAATAAGATAATCTGAAGTAGAAGAGAGACTATTTAGAATTTTTTTAATTTATCTCTAATTTCAAAGCAATAGGTTTAACTAAATTAGAAGAGTCAATTATTCAAACCACCAGAGTCTTTAATTGAGATCTCAGAAACACTAACTTCTGTCTACCCCTTTTCCCCACATTTCTGCCTTAGGTCTAAGATGCTAGGAAGTATGTACCCTCTTGTCGATAGGAACAACCCACTTCAGGGATGTTTCTCGTGGAAAAAGGAAGTTTTTCTTGCATTGCTTTCAGACCTAATTGGTTATGAGAAAAAACCAAAGGCCATTGCACAATGCTGAAATACTTTTTTCAAATTCCAAATTTGAAAGCTGTTCTTATCATTTTTTTTAAAATATGGATGAATTTTAAAACATAAGTTATTTATAAACTGAATTATTTTCTGTGATTTATAGGCATTTTCCAGTATGTAATTTAAGTGATTTTGTAATGAATATTTGTACAAAAATATGGTTTTCTTAGAATTCTTTATAGGCTAAGTTGTACAAATTAACCTATCAACTTTTAAATACGGGTAAATAAATTACATTTAAAAAAAAGAGAGATGAAGTTAGAGAGAAGAGACAAATAAACCTACATAAACACATTAAAAACATAACTTGTACCTCAGATGATACTGGAGATTGTGGTGATATATTAGCATTATCACTGTCTTGCTAAAATATAAAAATAAAAATATGAAAAATGAAATTAAAATATGAATGATGATTTAGACACATAAAAGGAAAACTGAAAATTTTCTGATCAACTAACTACTCAAGGAAGAATCTGGAGAATACCATCTACCACCTTGCCAAAGTGTGATCTGTGGACCAGTAGCATCAGCATCCTCTGGGAGTTTGTTAGAAATGCAGAAGCTCAGGCCCCTCCCAAGACCTACTGAATCAGAATCTGTATTTCAGTAAGATCCCCAGGTGATTCATAAGCACTTAAAATTTCAGAAGTAGTATCTACTCATATCAAATATTTTCTTATAAATTTATTTCCTTTAAATATTACAAATGAAAAACCTTTCTATAGTTCTTAGAAAATGTCCATGTGTTAAGATTAATTCCTGACGCGAAATGGCAAAAATATGATACAACCTGAGACAGGCACATGGAGGCGTGTAAAATTCCATCAACCCAAACAATAACGTTTACCTGGAAAATTATGTACATGTAACACAGGCTTAGAAATAAGGACAAAGAATTGGATGGCATAAAGTAAAATGAAATGATCCACGTATTTTTGATGACTACTACTAAACAAATACAAAATCTTAACATTTAACCTTGAATGTGCATACCACATAAGACATGTATTCATCATTCAACAAATGATTACTGACTACTATATGTCAGACACTGGTGTTAGACACTGGGAACATTGAAATTTAGTAAAATGTCATCTACTCAAGGATCTCTCAGTGTGTGTGTAGGGGGAGATAGTATCATTACACAAGTAATACAATTTTTTCACTACAATAACAAAGCTGTATATATATCATATTTATAAGGTACAGATAAGGGGCACTTGGGGAAAATGATGGGGGTGGTGGAGAAAGGCAAGTCTCCTGAGAAAGTGAAAAACTGAGTAGATGTTTACCAGAGAAAGAAGGAAACAATATTTTAAGATGAGAGGACAACAAGGACAAAGGCACAGAAGCAATAAGCGAAAGGATGTGTGCAGAAAACCTTGCTGTTCTGTATTTTGGGAGAGTACAGTGAAAGAAGGGCAAATCATGAGTTGAGGCTGATGTGGTAAGCAGGAACTTAATCAATAAGGACCTAGAATTTACTTTCTAAGTGATGAGGTGACACTAAAGGTTTCTAAGCAAGAGAATGGCCTCATTATATTTGTGTTCTCTGAAACAATCACTGGCATCAGAGAGGAGAATGGACTGAAGAAAGGGAGAAAAGCAAAGATGCTATTGGAGTAGTACACGCAAGAAATGATGAGGGCCTGTGCCAGAGCAGAAACAGCAGAAATGCAGGTAGAGAATATATTCAAAATATTGCAGTATCAAAAAAAGTAGGTTTTATTAACTGATTAGATATTGAAGCAGGCAAGACCAATGTGAATATAAAATATAAAGGGAGAACAGCCAAGCTGAACTTCTAGCTCAGGGTACAACAAATATTTTTTGGGTGATTCCATTTCCTAAAATTAAAGGACTTTTCAGAAGCCCTGCCAATATTCAACTCAAATTAACTACCAATTCCTCCAAACAAAAATACACAAAGCTTAAGTATTTATGATGATAGACTGTATCATTTCAAAAATGCCAGACTGATGCATAGCTTAAAATGATAAAGTAGAAAAATTTATAGTAATGCATAAATCATAGAAGTCTAATTTTAAATATTAAAATAGTATACAGGGTTGTGAGAAGAGATTAATAAATTCCAAAGGAAAAAATCTCAACTGATCAGGTTAATTTAAAAGATAAAATATGGGAAAATAAAATAATTTTAAATTAATGAATTAGGTTTCAAGACAAATGTGGTTTTTTTTCTCTTTTTTAGGGCTGCACCTGCAGCATATGTAAGTTCCCAGGCTACGGGTCAAATCGGAGCTACAGCTGCCAGCCTACACCACAGCCATATCAACGTGGGATCTGAGCCGCGTCTGCTACCTACACCTACATCACAGCTCACGGCAATGTCAGATCCCCAACCCACTGAGTGAGGCCAAGGATGGAACCCACATTCTCAGGATTAGTTTCTACTGTGCCCCAACAGGAACTCCTCAAGATAAATGTTAATAAAACTCTAAAGCTGAACTACAAAGGACATATGGAAATTACATGATTAAATTAATAACTGTATAATATTTTCCAGCTCTTATTTTTGGAGAAAACCCATGCATCAAATCAATAACAAACTGATAGATTACATTTTACTCTGAGCCAACTACATATGAAAAGTGAACATTTTAAATAATTTATATTACCCCCTTTTCTCACCTCGTTTTCATTGCCACTTGAACTCTTCCTTGATGATTTATACTGAAAAATATATAAAGCACATACTTTACTTTTCCTTTAACATATGAATTCTCTAACTAGTAAAATATATATAAGGTATATTCACATTTGGTACTTTTATTCAATTATCTACATTATATATAAAACATAAATTATATGTAAAAATAGATAAACTGTTTAATTACATAACCAGTTTAAATAGTCCTACTACTTAACTAACAGCTAACACAAATAGTACTTTCTATGTGAGAGGCACTGTTCTAAGTAAATACCAAGTAACATTTCCTTTCTAAATCAATCCATTTCCCATTCATTCAGGTTTGCTATGTGAGAGTTGTCTTAAATCCTCCTTTTTCTTAATTCACTACATACAAAACATCAAGTTAATTCTTCCTGTAATCTCTCTCAGACTTAACTTCTGAATTCTCTCAACTACTATTGTACTTTAGGCCCCCTCATGCCTAGTCTGTAATCTCACCATTCAAAAAGGTCATCCATTTTAAGAAACCTACTGATTTTAGGTTAAAAAAGTACCATATTAAAGGTATATATTGGAGTTCCCTGGTGGCCTAGTGATACAGATCTGGCACTGTCACTGGGTGGCTCAGGTCACTGCTGCAGAACAGATTTGATCCCTGGCCCCAGAATTTCTGCATGCTGCAGGCATGGCCAAAAAAAAAAAAATTATATATTGACTATACAATAATAGTGATAACAGCTAACATTCCTACTAGTGCTTACTATATACCAGGCACTGACTGAATTGTGTTACATGTATCAACCCACTTAGTCTTCTTAACAACCCTTAGGTAAATACTATTCTCTCCATTTTATGAGGCACAGAGGTAATATGCTTAATATCGCAAATACGAGAATGTGAAAAAGTGCTTGTTCTGGGGAACAAGAATCAGGGAAATACAGTTATGACAACCACTAAAGTTCTACTGATTCTTCCTCATCAGAAACAATACTGCAGGAGTTCCCGTCGTGGCGCAGTGGTTAACGAATCCGACTAGGAACCATGAGGTTGCGGGTTCCGTCCCTGCCCTTGCTCAGTGGGTTAACGATCCGGCGTTGCCATGAGCTGTGGTGTAGGTTGCAGATGCGGCTCGGATCCTGCATTGCTGTGGCTCTGGCGTAGGCCGGCGGCTATAGCTCCGATTTGACCCTAGCCTGGGAACCTCCCTATGCTGCGGGAGCGGCCCAAAGAAATAGCAAAAAGACAAAAAAAAAAAAGGAAACAATACTGCAAATCAGTTGCAGACTGACGTGTTCAAAACCCTATGTGCAACTCACGACTCTTCTGTTGAATAAAACCTAACTTTCAGATTATGTCCAAATTTTTCTGCCTGGCCTTCAAGGTTCTATTTAATGCCCTCTTTACTGATGAAGCTTTATCTTCCATAACTCTTGGAAAAATAGATAACATACCTGAAAGCTCAACCACAAACTAGAAGATGGGCAGCATTAGAGATTACAAATATAAACCTAAATTCCTCCACTCTCTCTTTATGACAACTATCACTAATCTACCAAGGTGCTCTTCCCAGCTGATCCCAGACATAGTCTCAATATGCTTTTAACCCAACATTTCAGATAGCCACTGAATGTAGTTGACATATGTGAATAAACCTATTTGTCATCCTTAGGCACAATGTTGCTGATACCACTTGTTCTTGTTCTATTCTACATCAATAAAAGAATGACATTTGGACAGTGAACGCCAGGTCCCCAAGTTGGCATCAGTCGTACTAGTGAAGAAGAAACTCATGGATGTCAAAATAGGAAGTGCTCAAGCTTGATACTGATGCAGGATTTCACCCCTAAAGGCCCTGTCGGAGTGTTTCAAAGAGATTACACCCAGGATTACAACTATGTCAGTGTGAAGAAAGGAAGCATCACTGGGGTTTCTATGCTGACATGCTTTTCAGCTACTGCCTTTCTTTACAAAGAACTCATACATGACCATTTACATAAGTACCACTGAAGAAGAAGTCGCAGTCTGCATTCCTGACTATGACCTTCTTTGCCCAGCAGCCCTGATCTTTGCTGAATCCTTTCATATCCTAATTAACACCTGACCAAAGCTAACTGGTAGAAAAACAAAAAACAAAAGAATGACATTTTAGCGAATTATTAGCTAGTATTTATTAAGTGTAAACTGTGTGGCAAGTGCTGTTCTAAGCACTTTATATTATTAAATAATTCAATAGTTACAACAATTCTGTGAAAGAAGATACTATTACAGTCATTTTAAGATTAAAAAAAAATAAGCTCACCAAGATTAGGTAATTTGCCAAAGTCACTCAGTTAGTAGATATCTAAGTAAAAACTGGGGAGCTCCCATCATGGCGCAGCGGAAATGAATCTGACTAGGAACCATAATGTTGCGGGTTTGATCCCTGGCCTCACTCAGTGGGTTAAGGATCTGGCGTTGCCATGAGCTGTGGTGCAGGTCACAGACACGGCTCAGATCCTGCATTGCTACGGCTGTGGTGTAGGCCGGCAGCTATAGTTCTGATTGGACTCCTAGTCTGGAAACCTCCATATGCTGTGGGTGCAGCCCTAAAAAGCCAAAAACAAAAAAAAACAAAAAAAACCCACCTAAGTAAAAAACTGGAACCAAAGTAGTTTACCTTTTGAGGCCAGAGCTCTTAACCACTATGCTATACTCTCATCGCTAAAGCCTGAATGATTAGCAGGAATTTTCCAGGAATAAAAGAATGAGTATGTTCAGAAGAAGAAAAGCACAAAGGAATAAAAAAGCTCAGCCCATACAGAAAACAAAGAATAACTAGTGAGGACAGTCAATTGTCAATTGTGGTACGTAATGAAACTTAGAGAAGTAGCTAAGGATAGCCATAAAGTTTTTTAAAAGACCAAATTTTGGGTTATTAATAATGGGGAGCCAGTAAAGAAGTTTAAGCCAGCGATTTCTCTAAGGACTAGAAAAACTAGAGAAAGGGGGACTGTGAAGAAGTTATCACAAATGCCCAGATATGAAAGAATGAAGGGTCCAACAAAAGCAAGGGTAGTATATATGAAGAGGTGATGAACTGGAGAAAGATGCATGATTAGCATCCTAGTGATCAAAAGGGCAAGATCAAGGATGACTGAAGTATGGAGCTTAGAGAACTGGGTAGATAATACCACTATTAACTAAAATAAAGAACAGAGAGGAGGAACAAGTTCCATGGTGGTGGGGCAGGAGGAGAAAACATACTGAAGTTGAAATACATGGCATCTAGACAATTTAAAAAAGTTATGAGATGTAAATTTAGACCTAGCAGAATATGAGACATCTGGAGTCATGAAAACTCTAGACAGAGTAACAAATGAGGATGAGACTCTAAGAGCAAGTAAAAGAAAAGTTAGCCAGGAATATCAAAAAGAAAGCAGAAGATTCAGGGAACTAGGCCGAAACCAAGAGAGGAGTTTCAAAAAGAAAGATACAGTCATCACTGCCAAAGGCTACACTGGATTTTGCCATTAGTAGGTTCATGTTAGGCTCTAGTAAGGGGCTATTTCAAAGGAGAAATGGAGGTGAAAGCCAGTCCGCAGTGGGTTAAGGAGTGATTAAAAACTGGAGATCAGAAATGGCAAACCTAGCCCTAGAAGAATGCAAAGAGATAAGGCAACAGCTGAAAGGGGAGTGAGGGATAATGGGAAAAGTCTGAAAACATTTATAAGTTGTCAGGTAAAGAGAAAAGACATAGAAGAGGAGTGGATAGTTGATAAAGGAAAGAAACAGAATGATGCAGCAATGAGACGTATTATTGTTACTCAATTGCTATTCTAACTTCAAATATACACGAAAACTTACAAAAATACTTAGTTTTGCATTACGGTACATATTTAAAGGCTCTAAAACTCAAATCTGAATGTACACATAGATTTTAACACATTCCCTAAACCCAACATCTAATTCAACTCAGCTGTCCTCAATTAATATTAGTCTGAATAATTGATGTTTCACTATATCTAAATTCAAATACTACAATAAAGGCCTATTCAGAAACAAAAAGGTCAGTTCATCTCTGAAGCTTATACTAATTTCACAGGAGAGACAGTACCTGTGTGCATAAACCCTGAATCAACAAACCACGTTATTTCACAAGCTCAGTGGCCTTCCCTATTACAGTATAAAATTAACCATGGTCAGAGAAAATACATAAAAATATTTTCCTTGGGGTTAGCCTTTAAATTAAAGGCTATATTTATGAAATCAGATCTATATTTTAAGAGTTATTATAATGTTTCATCACAAAAATAATAAGTTACATTTGATGACAAACATATATGGCATTTAAGTAAGTCAAATAATCCTTAAAACTAATTTGGTATAGTTATTCTAATGCTTAACTTTTTAATGTAGAAATCAATTATCATATGCATTTAGAAATTTATGTTATCATTCTTAAAAGAAATTAAGGATAATTTACAGTGAATATTATGAAGAAAAGATTACATTTTCATACTCTGTTGTGTATCTTATTCAAATAATATTAAAAATTTTTGTAAAAGATTTTTAATAAAATAATGTATTTCCTGGAATATCTTCACTTTGAGAAATGCAGTGATTTTAATTCAGCAGCAATGATATTAAATTTTACTTACTGGAATACTAATCTACATAAGAGTGACCAGGAGTCTAAAGGCATTAATATAACTCTCCTACAATGATTTATTTATTCATATAATCTGACCTAAATTATCTTCTTACTCACATAATTTGCCCAATTATGCTAAAATATTCTTTTACTTGGTTTCAAGGGCTTACCTGAAAAACATACTATCCAAAATCAGTCTTAGCTACTAAGAAGCTGAAGAACTGGATTTCATACACATGCACACACTTTCCATAAATCTGAATAATAGCATCATGAATATTTTACCATGAAACACAAAGAAATCCTGTGGTTCAGTCATTTATATGTGTTAGGATAAAACTGCATAAAAGCTCTGTATGTTTCACAACACAGCAAAGCTAAAGGAGTCATCACTGAAGGGGTTTAGTGATAATTTGATATATATCTCTGGAGTAGTATACCTTAACTATAAATTTAAACTAAGTTCAATACTATATCTTATGAATACACCTTTGATTCTTGAGAAGTAAGTGATTAAGAGAAATTTTCTTTTTGAATGAAAGACACTTCACAGAAATTGATATTTTAATCATGAAAATACTGGCACATCTGAAAAAAGTTTGGACTTCACTTAGAGAGTAGTATCTCAATTTTATACTTTTTTAAGAATGTCAGGAAAAATTGTTGACGTATTCAATTTTTTACAGTGTCCCAACACTGACATCTTCTGACTATTGAGGAGAATTACATATCTCTTTAAAACATTTTCCAGTAACTGAAGCTTATCTTTGCACCTCCTTTATTAACTCTAGAAGAAATTAACATTTGTGGAACAATGGTTATGGACTCTTCAAATATTCATTTGATTTCCTAGCAACTTATAAAAGAGATATATTATAGAATATATACTTAAGCCATAAAAATATTTAACAAAAATTGTTATTAAATCAAAGAAGTATTGTTTAAAGGTTCACTGAGACCTCTTAAGACTTCATTAAGAAGTTTATGTGAGTTGGGAGTTCCTGTCGTGGTGCAGTGGTTAACGAATCCGACTAGGAACCATGAGGTTGCGGATTCGATCCCTGACCTCGCTCAGTGGGTTGAGGATCAGTGCATTGCCATGAGCTGTGGTGTAGGTCGCAGATGCGGTTTGGATCCCACGTTGCTGTCCAGCGGCTGCAGCTGGGATTAGACCCCTAGCCTGGGAACCTCCATATGCCATGGGTGCAGCCCTAGAAAAGACAAAAAAAAAAAAGAGGTTTTATATGAGTTCATTTGCTATTAGGCTATATCCATAGTAGAACAATAGGTAGCATAGCACAGACTGTGGGTTACAGCTTTAACTTGGTTGTTTAATAGCTAAGTGATCGGAAGCATATTTTAGCCTCTCTGTGCCTTAATTTCCCCTCTATAAAATAGGAATGATAATAAATGCATTTATTTTATAGGGTTGTTATAAAGATTAAATGCATTGATATTTGTAAAGCACTTAGAATAGTGCCTGGAACTTACTAAGTACTATATAAATATTTTGATAGTCAAAATTTATATGCTTTTACTATATTAATAGATCAAATAAATATAAAATCTCATTTATTAGTTAGAAATACTAAAATTTCTACCACCTCATCAGTCATTCATCAAGTTTTATCTATTAACAAATTTCCTTTAGTGCCTTTGTTCAAATCACATAAAAAGAGAGAACTTTAAGAAATGCCTAAATGTAAATTTCACTGCAGATTTGTAGAGAGTACTGACCAGGGTTATGCTTAGAATGGCCCTCCCTTTTTCCCTATGTATTTTATTTCATCATTACTTCTCACTGACCAGGTAACATAAGGCTCATTAAAGGTTTCAGTAATTACTTGTTGAAGGAGTAAACTTTTCACAGACTCACTAAGACATATAATAATTTATACTACTTCCAAATATGCTACAATCCCATAATAAGCAAACTGAGAAAAGTATGAAATATAATCCTATGTATTAGTGATACAAACTTTGAATTACCTATAACTTAGTTTAGAACAATGTATTTCGATATATATTATTAGAAAAAATTAGGTTTTGGAAAACAGAAAAGGTCCACAAAGACAACAAAAATTGCTAATCATAGAGCGGGAGCTTGTTTGCACGGTTCATTTGAGTCAGAAGTTTGAAAAACAAATTCTGACTACTACTGAAGACCACTCCAATGACTGGTCACTACAAACAGAGCAGACCTTAAGAACAAATAGACAATATTACAATATTTACAAAGGTTTACACAATAAAATTTCATTAAAACCCTGCTAACTAGAAATCTGAGATACTTCAGGTGCTGTGAGCTTTTAATTTAGCTAAGATACAAGACCAACCTAAGAAATATATAAAGGTAAATGACATGGGTAAGGCCCTAAAAAGCAAATAAATAAATAAATGAAATACATAAAGGTAATAAGAAAACTGGAAGGGGGAGATGCTTTCAGGCATTTTTTAGAACCATGTAAATAACCTTTATTATTTATTTTGTTTGTTTGTTTGTTTTTTGTCTTTTGTCTTTTTTGAGGGCTGCACTGGCAGCATATGAAGCTTCCCAGGCTAGGGGTCGAATCGGAGCTGTAGCTGCCAAGCCTACGCCAGAGCCACAGCAACGCCAGATCAGAGCCATGTCTGTGACCTACACCACAGCTCATGGCAACGCTGAATCCTTAACCCACTGAGCGAGGCCAAGGATCGAATCCACAACCTAATACTTCCTAGTTGGACTTGTTTCTGCTGGGCCACAACAGGAACTCCTAAGTAACCTTTACTTAACACAGAAATAGTTACATGCTAATTTAACTATTTAAAATGTGTCAACTCTTCATTGAAACAAATCCAAAGAAAGACTCTTTGGGGGCAATTCTTTTAAAACATTATTTATATATTGCTACAAGTAGCAGTGTAGCAAATATTCATCTTTCTTGTAAATATCTGGCAAATTACAATTCACACTGATCTACTCTTAATTATTTTGAATTACTAAAATTTTATGGAAATAACTGGATCATATACCTATACCACACACGTAGGAAATCAAGATAACACATATACCATATTTAACTAGAGAGTTATATTCTGTAACATTAATGTAAAACAAATAAAATCAAAACTAATCATTACAAAGTAAAATTAAAAACTTAATAAAGTACCTTGAAATATTCTTTTCTAATTTGTTTGCTCCGCCTCCTTTCTTCACTCTGCCAGATTATAGGCTGAGATTCTGGCCACTGTTGTTCATCTATTTGATCCTTCTGACTTTCTAAGGGCTGTAATAAGATAATTTCTTTTAACTAAATAAATGAGAACAAAACTTTAGATATAACAGTAACAATTTCTTCTTACCTGCCATCTGAGAGGTGATAATGGTGAATTAACTTCATCTGCTGAGACACTAAAAAATTAAAGATGCCTTAATATGTTAAAATATTTAGAATTGACCTAGGTATACATTAACATTATACAGTTATCTTTTTTTAATCAAAAATCTAAAGAATTTACCCATGCCCATGCTTTGAACTAATCACACTAAACTTAAATTTGACAAAAATACACTTAATGCTCTTTAAAAAAAAAAACAAAAAAAGAACCCCAAAAGAACCTACCAAAATTAGAGTTCCCCTTGTGGCTCAGCAGTAATAAACCCAACTAGCATCCATGAGGATGCGGGTTTGATCTCTGGCCTTGCTCAGTAAAGATCCAGTGTTGCCATGAGCTGTGGTGTAGGTCACAGACATGGCTCAGATCTGGCATTGCTGTGGCTGTGGCTGTGGCCAGCAGCTGCAGCTCCGATTCGACCCCTAGCCTGGGAACGTCCATATGCTCATGTGCATCCCTAAAAAGCAAACAAACAAACAAAAAAAAGCAAAAAACACAACTAAAAATGGGCTTATTTAATACCATCGTACTCTAAGTACTTTTTAGAGACCCCCAAAAATGTAATATCTATGACATACAGTCAAAAAAGAGATAGGATATTTAGTATATTAAAATAATTACCAAAAACTAAAAAAAATTTTAGATGACCTTCTTTTGTCTAAATGCCAAAGTGCTTAGGGAACTAATTTTTTCTGCCTTCTGAAGTAAGTAGTGATTATGAGTCTCGAACCTTTCATTCTTACACACAGGGGTTATGGTAGAAATTATTTTCATTTAATTTTTTTTATGGGATAAGGTAGCCAGAGCATGTTGTTGTTAGTGGCAGATTTGAACAAGGCCTTTCTTTGGAAAAAACATGCAAACCAAAAGCCCACTAGAGCTGCTATTATTCAACAATGTCGTGGAAAGAAACATTAAAAAGTTAGAAAGAAACAAATTTTCAGAATTTGTAGAAAATATGATTGCCCAAGGGAAAAAAACACAAAAAATCTATTATTATTAAAAGAGGTAAGGTTACCAGTTACAGAAAAATATACAAAAATTGATAGCTTTCCTACATATCAACTATAACAAATTATAGAAGATATTAGGAAAAATCTCACTCATAAGAGACTAAATATTATAGACATAACTTTCCCTTCAAAATAACTGATAACTAAAATGAACTGTAATATTAAAGATCCAAGAAGTATTTTGGGGCCTACTTGAGAAATCTGATTTTTAAAGTTTAAAAATTAATTTGGAAGAATGGATGATTACAAAAGTTATATTAATAAAGGGGACTTCTCTGCTAGGAAATGACATATATTCTATTAAATTACAGTAGTAAAACAGTACTAGTTTCAGAATCTATAGATTTTTCAGTGGAGGACCACAAGTATAACAACTTACGATGAAAATGAAATTTAAAATCACTGTGGAAATGATGGGTTATGTAACAATGTTGGGACAACTGGTTAACCAATCGTAGAATACACTCAGAAAGAAAGAAAAAGAAAGAAAAAAGAAAAGGAGTGAGAAAAAAAAAAAGAGAGGAAAGGAGGGCGGAAAAAAACTAGATTCTTTACCTCATATCAAATAACAAAAGTAACCGATTAAAAGATTTAAATATAAATAAAGACGAAATCATGTAAGCATCTGAAAAATGTGGTCAAAATTTTTTACAATGTTGGGATGGAGAGAGCATATAGAAGAAACAATCAAAACAGTGACAAAGTACATAAAAGATAAAAGACTTTGCATCTGGCCAGACAGAACAACAGGAAGACACAAAAAGAACAGACAAAATATAAAAAATTATGCTTTTTGAGACACTGAATAACAGGCAAAGAAAAAAAGACATTTATCCACTACAGATGGGTAACAAATAAGGCAAACCCAACAAGTGAGTCAGGCTGCTGCAGAAAAATAATTTCTAGGCTGCAGCCCAGAGAGAGACGGCAGAGGCAAGGGAGCACCCTGAATTGAGGAGACAAAGCTGGGAACCAGGGAGAAAAAAGCAGATGGAGTTAACATAACAAAGTAACAAAGAAAAGAGCTATGTGCAGAAAAAGAATTTAAAAGCTCTGCAGAGGCAGCCTTAAAATTTTCAACTGAGTAATAAACACTGATCATACATGTGAGGAACTACCCTAGGCAAAAGAATGAATCATCAGGAAGATGAGAGAGAATAATTTTATCACAGAGGACTAAGTAGTACCCAGTTTCCAGCAGCCAGACTAGAAAACCTTATAGTTCATGGGATCTCAGATAGAGTACTAGGAAAGGCCTTGCCTCAGCAGGGGGGCAAATTTGGTCCTAGACTAAATGCAGCACTGATCCTACATAATTTAAAGCCATAAGACCAAGTCTCCAAAATATCAAATTGTTGCCAAGTAATTTAACCACATCTCAGAACAAAGTTCTGAATATTTAACAGGAATACCACAATATCCAGCACCCAAGAAGGTAAAGATCTCAAACTCTGGCATTCAACTGGGCAATGCTCAATAAACTAGAGGAAAAGACTGAATATGTTAAGTACATACATGATAGATATAAAAATCAAAGTTTAAGAGATAAAAAGTACATCTGTAATCAAAAGTAACCTGGATGAGATTAACTGCAGATTAGACACTTCAAAAAAAAAAAAAAACGATTAATGGACATAAATACATAGCAAAAGAACTAGCAAAAAATCAAACACAGAAAGAAAAATATCAAAGAAGAATGAGTATGAACATCAATGATCTGCAAGAAACTTTAAGTAGCCTAAAACACATGTAATTGGGGTTCTAGAGGAATAGGTTAGGTGACAGAAAAGATATTTAAGAAATAGGGGGAGTTTCCGTGGTGGCGCAGTGGTTAACGAATCCGACTAGGAACCATTAGGCTGCAGGTTCGATCCCTGCCCTTGTTCAGTGGGTTAACAATCCAGCGTTGCCGTGAGCTGTGGTGTAGGTCGCAGACGCGGCTCGGATCCTGCGCTGCTGTGGCTCTGGCGTAGGGCAGCGGCTACAGCTGCAATTCGACCCCTAGCCTGGGAACCTCCATATGCCACAGGAGCGGCCCAAGAAAAAAGGCAAAAAGACAAAAAAAAAAAAAGAAATAGGGACCCTATATTTTCAAATTTCATGAAAACAATAAACCTACAAACTTGAAAAGCTCATTGAACTCAAAGGAAAAGAAATATGAAGAAAACTACAGCAAGATACATCATAATCAAATTCAAAACAAACAAAAAATGTAAAAAGCAGCCAGAGGAAAAGAAAAGACACTCTAGGTTCAGTGAAACACTGACAACAGTGTTCTCACAGGAAACACAATACAGAAGACAGTAGAAAAACTATTTAAGGGACCAAAAAAAAAAAAAAAACCCAAAATGTCAACCTTGAATTTTATACTAGCAAAGATATCTTTCAAAAATGAAGGTGAAATAAAGACTTTTTCAAACACACAGAAAGTGAAAGGATTCAACACACCAGACCAGCAGAAAAAGTTAATATTAAAGTATCTCTTTCGGGTAGAAGAAAAATGACATGGAAACACAGAGCTACAAGAAAGAACAAAGAGCACCGGAGATGGTAACTAAGGGAGTAAAGAAAAAAGATATTATAGTTATTTAAATATCTTTAGAGAGATAATTGACTATTTAAACATAATAACAATATAATATGGGGTTTGTAACACACAGAAGGAGAATGTACAGCAACAATATCACAAAAGCCAGGAAGGAAGAAACAGAAGTATACTCTTCTAAGGTTCTTATGCAGTGTATAAAATGGCATAATAGCACTTGAAGGTAGACTGTCGTAAGTTAAATAGTATACTTTAAGCTCTAAAATAATCACTGATATAAAATTTATAGCTAATAAGCCCACAAAGGAGATAAACAGGAGTTTTTAAATGTAATTTAAAAGACAGGAGAAAAAGAGGAAAGATAGCTACAAAGAATGGATAAGACAAAAATTAAACACATAATAATACAGTAGATTTAAATACACTAATACCAAGAGTTTCAATTAAGTATTAACAATTTTAACACTGCAATTAAAAGTCAGATTGTCAGATTCAACAGAAAAGGAAAATGCCACAATATGCTAACAACAAGAAACCCACCTTCTCCATAAAGACATGAATAGGTCAAAAATAAAAGGAAAGAGAAACATAGATAATATTAACACTAATGAAAAGAAAACTTAGGAGTTCCCATCATGGCTCAGCAGAAATCTGACATAGGTCTGATCCCTGGCCTTGCTCAGTGGGTTAAGGAACCATAAGGTTGAGGGTTCCATCCCTGGCCTCCCTCAGGGGGTTAAGGATCCAGCAATGCCATGAGCTGTGGTGTAGGTCGCAGACGTGGCTCGGATCTGGCATTGCTGTGGCTGTGATGTAGGCCGGCATCTAGAGCTCCGATTTGATCCCTAGCCTGGGAACCTCCATATGCCGCAGGTATGGCCCTAAAAAGACAAAAAACAAAACAACAACAACAACAACAAAAACCAACAAAAAAAGAAAACTGGGTTGACTATATAATATCAGAAAAGTATACTTCAGAACATGGACTACAATCAGGATCATTTAAAAAATCATTTTAGGAGTTCCCATCGTGGCTCAGTGGTTAACTAATCTGACTAGGAACCATGAGGTTGCGGGTTCGATCCCTGGCCTCGCTCAGTGGGTTAAGGATCCAGCATTGCCATGAGCTGTGGTGTAGGTTGCAGATGCGGCTTGGATCTGACATTGCTGTGGCTCTGGCATAGGCTGGCAGCTACCGCTCCAATTCGACCCCTAGCCTGGGAACCTCCACATGCCGCGGGTACAGCCCTAAAAAAGGACAAAAAAATAAAAATAAAAAGTCTTTTATAATGACTGAGTGTATAAATTCACCAAGGGGACATTACAATCCTAACATGTATGTATCTAAATAGATCAGAATATATGAAAGAAAATGATAGATCTCTAAAGAGAAAAATAAAAGCACAACTGGTATTGGAGATTTTAAGTAGTCTGCTCTTAATAACTGATAAAACAGATAAGGTGGTATACCCATGGGGTGGTGGAGTGGTGAGAACAAACAATAAACAAATAAAGAAGTACATAATCAGAATGTCAGATGATAAGGAAAAGCATATATTTACAACGTCACACAGTATTAAGTTCTGTGGAGAAAAACAAAGCAGGGTATGGGAAAAGGACAAAGGAGTTGGGGAGGCATGGTCTTTTACATAAGTTGTTCAGGGAACCCCTAGCTGATGAACTGACTTTTGAGCAGAAACCTGAAGACGAGGGAACAAGCCATATGGTTATCTGAGGGGATATCATTCTAGTCAAAGGCAAAAACTTTGAAGGGGTGAGAGTCAGCTGGTGTATTAAGAGTCAACAGAGATCAGTATAACCAGAGAACTGACCAGCAGGAAGAGTGAGGCAAGAGAGGAACACAGTAGGGAGCCAAGTAATGTAGAGATTCACAAGTCCTTAAAAGAATCTAGTATTTACTCTGAATGAAATGGCAGATCATCAGAGAATTCTGAATAATGCCATTATCTGACTTAGATTTTAAAAATACCAATCTGGGAGTTCCCGTCGTGGCGCAGTGGTTAACGAATCCGACTAGGAACCATGAGGTTGCGGGTTCGGTCCCTGCCCTTGCTCAGTGGGTTAACGATCCGGCGTTGCCGTGAGCTGCGGTGTAGGTTGCAGACGCGGCTCGGATCCTGCGTTGCTGTGGCTCTGGCGTAGGCCGGTGGCTACAGCTCTGATTCGACCCCTAGCCTGGGAACCTCCCTATGCTGCGGGAGCGGCCCAAAGAAATAGCAAAAAGACAAAAACGATAAAAGACAAAAAAAAAAATACCAATCTGACATTTTTTGGAAAACAGACTACAGGAAAGCAAGAGCAGAAAGGAGACCTTTTAGAAGGCTGTTATAATAACTGAAGTAAGAGATTGCTAGGGTGGTAGGTGTGGAGGTGGTAAGATGTGATCAGATTCTGAGCATATTTTGAAGGTAGAATGAACAAGATTTTGAATGTGTGAAAGAAAATAAAAGGTTAAGGATGACTCTGAGGTTTTTGAGCTGAACAGCTAGAAGGATGGAGTAGACATTTTCTGTAATGGGGGGAAATGCAGGAAGAACAGGGTTAGAGACACAAGGAGGGAGATTAAGAGTGTGGTTCTGGAAAGTTAAATTTCATATGCCTATTATACTTCCAAGAGGAGGTACTGAGTAGGTAACAAGTAATACAACTCTGCAGTGTGTGTATGTGTGTTTTTATATTGTACATTGTATGTACACACACACACACATATATATAGACAATACGCATATACATATGCAAATATTTATGTACATAACATAGAAAACAGGTTTAAAGGGGAAAATATCAAAATATTAAGACTTGTCATCTCTGGGCAGTAGGGTAATAGAAGAGTTTTTTTCTTTGTGATAAAATTTTCCAATTACTAAAGCTGCATTATTCTTATAATCAGGAAAAAACTAAAAGGTTTTTTTTGTCTTTTTAGGGCCACACCTGCAGCACATGGATGGTCCCAGGCTAGGGGTCCAATCGGAGCTGTAGCCACTGGCCTACGCCACAGCCACAGCAATATCAGATCCAAGTCGCGTCTGCAACCTACACCACAGCTCACGGCAATGCCAGATCCTTAACCCACTGAGCGAGGCCAGGGATCAAACCTGCATCCTCATGGATACTAGTCTGATTCATTTCTGCTGAGCCACGATGGGAACTCCCAAGGTTTTTTGTTTTTAAAGAAGTAATTGGGTGATTGTTTTGAAAATGAGAAAAGTAGAATAGTTCTGTGAAGGAAAGGCCAGGTCTGGACATCACAATCTTGAAGTTTGGGCAGCTGGGGCTTTCTCAAGAGAATGTTAGAAACCTGAGGAATTAGCTTAAGACAGAAATGAAAGGAACTAAGAGAGAAGGTAACAACAGAAACTTCAAGGACAAAAGATATCTAAGAGAACAGAATCAGTATTTGAAAATGGAGGGAGTGGGTTAAATCTAGTTATGCGAAATTTGAGACAGATGAATGTTTTTAGACTTGGGTATGAAAAGTCATCTTATGCCCAAACTGAATTTTAAAAAGCCTAAGTGAAAAACAAAAGAAGAAAGGGCAATTCTAACAGAGAGACTAGGATACAAAACACAGAGATGTGAAACCCTGTTGGAATAAAGAAAGGAGTACTGTTCCTAGTTGCAAAAGGTGCCAGTGGAAGAATATGAAGTGAGGCCCTCAAGCTAGGCAGAAACTCATTTCAATCTTGTGGTAAGCCAAACATTTTAAGTTGTATCCTAAAAGCTAGAAAGAACTATTAGAAGAAAATAAATGGGAGTCACACAGTCAGGCTTGTGTTTTAGAACCATCACTCTTACATCAGTAAAGAAAACAGATTTAAAGGCAGGCCAAACTGAAGAAAGGAGATATGCCTGGGGACTGCTATAGCAATTGAGGTGGAAAATATGGGGCCCAAACCAACACAACTGCAGTAGGAATGGAAAGGTTGGGATAGATGCAAATAATGTTAAGAAGTTCTATTTTTCTGTGACTGATTGGATTGGCTGCGGTGCATAAGATAAAGGAATTTCCAATGATTCTAAAGTTGCTGACTTGGATGATTATATACAAACAGTGGCACTTTCACTCAGGCAAACTATATAGGAGAAGAAATAGGTTTGGGAAAAAATAAATTCAGTTTGGACTGTGAGGTAGTTAAGAAAAGACATTAGTGAAATGTATGCATCTGGAGGAAGCAAATTGTTCTTGTTACCATACATTAAGACTTGGGGTTCTTGAGCAAGACAACCTGGGTTTAAATCCTCACTGCACCACTTACTAGCTGTGTGACTCTGAACAAGCTATGGTAATTTCTCTTTCTCAGAAATCCACTTACAACTGCTCATATTTTCTCACATATAAAATGGGGCTGACAACGGTAACAACTTCATAGAATTATTATGAGGATTAAATGAGATCATACAGCTAAAGCACTAAGAACAGTATACATATAACAAGCATTCAAAAAACGTTAACTCTCTCTGCATATTCTTTTGGACCCATGCCCTAGTCTTGGAGTTTTACACTCCCATAGGAATGACTCGAGAGTTGAGTCTGATGCAGATTTTCAAACCATCAAAAAGAATAAAGAGAAAATAGAAAGTTTCAAAGTCTTCAAGTTTCCTGGAATTCATATATGTAGACTTAGACTGTGTACTCATATAGAAGAATTTAATGAAACCCAATTATAAAGAAATAAAAAAGGGAATAACATAGAGAATAAATATAATCAGTGATGAAGAAACTTATTATTCTTGACAGTAAGAGTAATACAATAAGTGTTTTCTAGATGGATAAATTATTTTACCATCAAGACAAAATGTAGGTATGAGCACAAAAAGATCAGATCAGTATTTCTGGATTTGTTTATACCAAAAATCAATTTACCTTATGCTATATAACACATCTGCCCTTTTAACTATCTAGTAATATTAAATTGATACTATTTATTCAATAAAAGCTCACATACAAGATCTCTGTCATAAGATACTAAATATAAGAACTAAGACATTTTTATACCTCTTTTCGCATTCCACAGTTTGTTTTGGCTTGTTTCTTGTGACAGAAGTTGAATGATTAAGAATCCTAGAAGTAAATGAACACATTAATTCCATAATATATTGAAGAGAATAATGTATATACATTATATAAAAGATCTCCATAATAAACTGCATCTGGTCCATGAAGATTTTTGCTAGAAAACAATATTTAAATATTATTTAGATCAGATGCCCATAAGCACACTGGCTGTTATGAAGGAATGAAGCTCACCAATCTTCCATACATCTTCTTTTATAAACCCTTTCTTGAGGCTTGGATATCTTCTAACCATGCTATTTCCCTGTGCATATCTAACTTTTGGCTGAGACAGAAGATAGAGAGATGCAGATTGTTTAGGTACTATCATAACTGATGTAGTTTTCCCAGCACAGCAAATGATAGTGTCATGTTGATATAATAATCATTTTGCCAAAAGCCAAATAATAAACCTTAATTCAAAGTGCAAAGCCAGTGCTAAAGTTCAATTCTTTAAAAAAACCCAAGTTTATTAAATTTTTAATAAGCAAATGAAACAGTATGCAAAGAAAACCAAAGGAAAAAGAAAAATAATGATAAACCATTGCATGAGAGAACTATTTGTCCATAATTTTATATAATTCTAAGTATTAATCTCAAAGTCAAAAGTAGCAAATTATTAACTATCTTGGAGTTCCCGTCGTGGCTCAGTGGTTAACGAACCTGACTAGTAACCATGAGGCTGCGGGTTTGATCCCTGGCCTCGCTTAGTGGGTTGGGGATCCGGCATTGCCGTGAGCTGTGGTGTAGGTTGCAGGCACAGCTCAGATCCCTCGTTGCTGTGGCTGTGGCGTAGGCCAGTGGCTACAGCTCCCATTCGACCCCTAGCCTGGGAACCTCCATATGCCGTGGGTGCGGCCCTAGAAAAAGAGCAAAAGACGAAGAAAAAAAAAAGCCATTTAAAAAGAAATTATCTTTCTTTAATATGTGTAACTAACATATTTAAGAGTTCTTAATATTTATCTATTTACTCTAGATATAAATGTAACAATTTTTAATACTTAAAGATTAGTCTTACAAGGAATAAAATATCTGCCTTTTATTCAAAATAATATCTTCACATATCAACTATCAAAAGAATACATAGGAAAGAATTTCAATTTAAAGCTACATATTGATTACCAAAATATGTAATGAAATAAATATAAGTTGGTAATTCCAGAAAGATGACTTACATAAAGATACCAACTTGCATTAGCCCAGTTTCCTCACTACCTTGGATCTAGTAGAGCCTCATCAGGAGAAAGTCAGAGTGAGGTTGGCAAAGGACAAGTATCATAGGCAAAGCAGTGTAAATTTTGCACCAAACAATTTAGAGATTAATAACTCCTTTATTCTTCTTTGTATAGGCAGGCACTAAAAGAGTACTGAATCCTCAAACACAGAAGAACAGAAGTAATAAAATATCTAAGACTATTAGGAAAAAAATACATCTTTAAAGAGTGATGGGGGAGTTCCCTTGTGGCACAGCAGATTAAGGACCTGGCATTGTCACTGCAGCAGCTCAGCTCACTGCTGTGGCACGGATTTGATCCTTTGCCCAGAAAATTCTACATGCTGTGGGTGTGGCCAAAAAAAGATATAATAAATGACTAAAATAATTTTTTTTAAATGAGTGATTTTTTTTAAAGGAATTAAATTCTAAGAGTTCTCATTACATGGAAAAAAAATTTCTATTTCTTTACTTCTGTATCTACATGAGACAATGGATGCTTATCAAACTTCATGTGATAACCATTTCATGATGTATGTAAGTCAAATCATTAATGGTACACCTTAACCTTATACAATGCTGTTTGTCAGTTACATCTCAATAAAACTGAAAGAGAAAAAAATTTTTATTTAAAAAAGGAGATAGGAGTTCCCACTGCAGCACAGTGGGTTAATTATCCAGCTTGTCCCTGTGGAGGCACTGGTTTGATTCCTGGCCTGGAGCTGGTTAAGGCTCCAGCATTGCTGCAGCTGTGGCATAGGTCACAGCTCCGGCTTGGATTCAATCCCTGGCCCAGGAACTTCCATATGCCACCTGGAAAAATAGAATAAAATAAAAAATAAAAAGGAGATGTGGCAGTGCAAACTATCCTGCACTGCTATCCTGTGGGAAACGTCAAAATTATTCCCTGGGGAGGGAGGTCAAACTACAATGCCCTTCACTGCAGTAAATTCTGAATTCTCCCACCACAGCACTCACTTACGTTGAGACTATTGATTGTATGAGTCATACTGGAGTGGAAGAAAAAAAGTTGAGATTTACTTACCTATAAAATAAATGCTATGTTCTTGAAAATTCTCCTATGTAAAATTTTGCTGTGTACACTGGTATTTAATGTTTTATTCTGTGATACTCAAAGTCAAAATAAATGTCAGTTTTATCTAAATATCTATTCTAGATTAACACACTTCCCTAATCCAGGTACCAGTACTGAATTTTAAGTAAAAAACTATATAATTATAATCCTATATAATTCAGCTGTATTAACCTGACCCCTTAATACTCAAAGCTTCCACAAACTCTAGATACCTTGATGCACGTCCTGCTGCTCTGGTCCTCTGGAAGAGTTTTTCACTGAATGACGCTCTATAACATAAGGGCCTCCGTCTGTATTCACATTTCACGTACATCAACCAAACCAAAAGATGGAAGAAGTAAGATGTTTCGGGAGAGGACAGGGAAGTCATTAGTAAAGCAAGCAGAAAAGAAAGAATGGATAGATTTCCAGGGTTGAGAGAACTACCTAATTAGTTATAACAAGCTAGAGGGTAAAATGATGCTCCTCAAATCAGAATGTTCATATGATCAGAAAAAAAAAAATCACATGAAAAGGTGATTCTAAACCAAAATAAAAAACTGCTCAAAATCTAATTTTGCTTTCCATGATCCCCAATTAATTTTACATAATTACTTTTTTCAATTTAGCTATATTACATAGTACTCAGAAGCACAAGTTTCCACAATAAGTAATATCTTTCAGGACACACCTAAAAGCAAATAAAATAATTATTAAAAGGAAAGATGTAATAGAAAATACTATAAAATAAGCTAGTAGCAATGAACACACAGTGGGAACCACTCAACTGAAACTATTCATTGGAAAAGCCCTTTATATTATAATCCTTTCTTTAGCATGATAATCAAACAGATTTTAAGAAGCCAGCTAAACATCTACTTATTAAGCCACATAATAAGAAAACCAGTATCAGTAGGCACTTCTCTAATACTAACATACTTAAGTAGAGTTGGTGGAAATTTGAAAAACTGGCTTAATAATTTACAGAGCAACATTATTTTAAGATAACGATTTTTAAGATAATATTTAATTTCCCGATTTATAATGAAGATAAAATCATGATTTGTAGAACAGCTATTTTTTTTTAGGTTTTTATTTTTTTTCCATTATAGTTGATTTACATTGCTGCTGTACAGTAAAGAAAAGCTCTTTTAATGTAGACAAGGTCACTAACTGAAGGAGACTTCAATATACTCAAAAACAAGTAGAAATTATCCAATATTTTGACAAAGGGAATACAGATTAGCTTTTAAAAAATTTAACAAAAAAAAGTCAACACAAAGTAGTTTAATCTATGCATGTCAATTAGACTAAGAAGGGGCAGTCTTCTAAATAATTAGGCTTCATACTTTGAACACTTATGAGTCATCTACTTGATGGTTTATTTGCTGATCTCTTTTCCCACCCTTTTTGAATGTTAATTCTGTGCGTTATCTTATTGTTACTTTCCTAGGATAGTTTCATCCACCAAAGAATAAAAATTTCCTTAAAGAATCAAAGACATTTTTAAAAAGAGTATGAACTGGAGTTCCCATCGTGGCTCAGTGGTTAACTAATCTGACTAGGAACCATGAGGTTGCGGGTTCCGTCCCTGCCCTTGCTCAGTGGGTTGACGATCCGGCGTTGCCGTGAGCTGTGGTGTAGGTTGCAGACGCGGCTCGGATCCTGCGTTGCTGTGGCTCTGACATAGGCCGGTGGCTACAGCTCCGATTTGACCCCTAGCCTGGGAACCTCCATATGCCTCAGAAGTGGCCCAAGAAATTGAAAAAAAAAAAAAAAAAAAAAAAACAGTATGAACTAATTAAGCAAGTGGCAAAGCTGCTCTAAGAAAATCATCACTGGGGGTTCCCATTGTGGCTCAGTGGTTAACAAACCTGACTAGTATCCATGAGGACTCGGGTTCGACCCCTGGTCTCGCTCAGTGGGTTAAGGATCTGGCATTGCCATGAGCTGTGGTGTAGGTCACAGACACGGCTCAGATCTGACATTGCTGTGGCTGTGGTGCAGGCTGGCAGCTACAGCTCCAATTCGACTCCTAGCCTGGGAACCTCCGTATGCCATGGGTGTGGCCCTAAAAAGACAAAAAAGACAGAAAAAAAAAAGAAAATAAAAAAAAATCATCACTGAACTCAATTTAAGCAGTTTTTTAAATTGCCTCTAATTTTGGAGTACATGCATGGCTTCTTTTAGCTGAGAGTTAACACTGCATTTATCTTCAACTAGCAGCTAAAGAACAGTTAAGTAGAAAACACAGAGTCACAGTAGAAGTCCTGATATACAAAGCTAATCTTACTCTAGATAAATTATTTTAAATCAAGACTAACAACATGGAGTTTCCATCGTGGTGCAGCGGAAACGAATCCAACTAGGAACCATGAGGTTGCGGGTTCGATCCCTGGCCTCACTCAGTGGGTTAAGGATCCGGTGTTGCCATTAGCTGTGGGTAGACACAGCTCTGATCTGGCGTTGCTGTCGCTGTGGTGTACGTAGGGCAGCGCTGTAGCTCCGATTCAACCCCTAGCCTGGGAACCTCCATATGCCACGGGTGTAGACCTAAAAAAAAAAAAAAAAAAGGACTAACAAACACAAACAAACAAAAACTTTAAAATGATTATATTTAAACCTAGAAAGAAATGTTACAACTTCTGGTTGACTTGCAATTTTCAATAGCATTTCAGACTCTTCATTAATAAAGCTGGAATCTAAAACAGTACGGTGTGAAAGGAAAATTCTACTACCAGAGAAGGTATAAAAACTTAAATCTTTTAAGGAATATATCCTTATACAAGTTTACTTTTGACTTTTTGGACTCACTCAAGTGTTGTAACAGTAAACAAAAAAATTAATTATCTACATCTAAGAGATGTAAGCAACAGCACATATTTTGGAAGGAAGGACAAGATTACCTAATGCTAGAAAATACTAGATTCAGTGTAAGAAAATTCTGAGATCAATTTAAGTTCAATTATTAACATAATTGGATAGAGACCTAATTTATATTGTCTATTACAATTTTAAAAGTAAAATGTGCACCTTACTTTATGACCAGATACTATAAAATTTTAATTCCTTCAAAAATTAGACATAGTTGTTACATTAATCTCACTGCATATAATATTTAATCCAAAAAGAGCTTATATTTGTATGTATTACATCTGAAAAGGAGGAAGAAGACAAAACAGAAAGACAGAAATAATTTTTGCATACATCTCAAAAAATAACAGAAATTATATAGAAAGGACATATTAACTAAATTAATGGTTCCTATTAACTTTGTATTTGTTGATCTCATTTTCAAGTAATCAATTAACCAGTAACAATATTACTGAGTACATACTATGTACAAGGCATGTTTTGCACTGATTACAAAACTATCACAAAAACAAGATCTATGAAACATCATTTGATGTTATATCTAGGCTAGCAAGAATAATTTAAGTCACAAGGATAGATGAAAAACTAATATGACAATAGGAGAAAAATTGAAAATACAGAAATGCTATATATGCAAATGTTAAAATTATGTACTCAAATGGTATTTCTTTTTTTTTTTTCCTTTTTACTGCACCTGTGGCATACAGAAGTTCCCAGGCCAAGGATCAAATCCCTGCCACAGCAGCAACATGAACCATGGTAATGACAATACTTAGATCCTTAACCTGCGAAGCCACAAAGGAACTTCCTCAAATGCTATTCTTAACACAATGAGAGAAATGGATATTTTTGTGCCTTCTTATAAAATCAATACTTTCTGTCTATAATAGTAAGTACATTCTTTCACCTGTCCAGTAGAGGAGACAGACATCAAACTATTTTTTAAGCTACACGGAGCAGGTGATGGCTTGCTTCATCACACAACTTAAACCATGAGGAGGATCAATACTTTGATTATAATAAAGGTGGAGGGAACACACACAACCTCCTAAGAAGCAAATTTAAAAATACCCATTAGAAATAAATCGTAGGAAAATATTAGAAGATAAACTTCACAGAAAAAGGTGACAGGAAGTTATGGTAGAAGAAAAATGTGAATTGGGAAATGAGGATACACTAGATATTGAAGGGATAAAATAAACAATATTTTTTAGCATGATTTTTAGTTCTATAAAAATTGAGATCGATTTAAGTTCAATTTTTTTTTTTTTGTCTTTTTGCTATTTCCCTGGGCCGCTTCCGCGGCATGTGGAGGTTCCCAGGCTAGGGGTCAAATTGGAGCTGTAGCCACCGGCCTACGCCAGAGCCACAGCAACGCAGGATCCGAGCCGCGTCTGCAACCTACACCACAGCTCACGGCAACGCCGGATCGTCAACCCACTGAGCAAGGGCAGGGACGGAACCCGCAACCTCATGGTTCCTAGTCGGATTCGTTAACCACTGCGCCACGACGGGAACTCCTAAGTTCAATTATTAACATAACTGGATAGGGACCTAATTTAAACTGTCTATTACAATTTTAAAAGTAAAATGTGCACCTTACTTTATGACCAGATATCATAAAATTTTAATTCCTTCAAAAATTAGACAGTTATTACATTAATCTCACTGCATACAATATTTAATCCAAAAAGAGCTTATATTTGTATGTGCAAAATAAGATACTATTTTAAAAAATAAAAATGAAAAATAGTGGCCCCTAAAATCATACATTTCTCACTGAATAAGTTTTAACAGTAATTATTTTTCAAAGCATCTTTAAGCAAATGTCAATATACTTTTTTTATACTTTTCAAAACATGGTCATGTGATCCATAAACATTTAATGTTTTGAATAATTAAAATACTTGTTAGGTATCCACGTTAAATGCACCAAAATCATCCTTTTAATTTTCTCAAATCCAAAAAAAACTCAGATCTTCTTTATTACTTCAAAACTATAAATGTGGTACTCTCGGTACATGAAGATGGCAAAAATAGCTGACTCTCAGCAGCATCTAGAACTTTTTCTGTATTAAAAACGGACTTGGGAGTTCCCATCATGGGGCAGCAGAAATGAACCCAACTAAGAACCATGAGGTTGTGGGTTCGATCCCTGGCCTTGCTCAGTGGGTTAAGGATCCGGCATTGCCGTGAACTGTGGTGTAGGTCACAGACGCGGCTCAGATCCCAGGTTGCTGTAGCTGTGGTGTAGGCTGGCGGCTACAGCTCCAATTATACCCTTAGCCTGGGAACCTCCATATGCCGCAGGTATAGCCCTGAAAAGACAAAAAGCCAAAAAAAAAAAAAAAATGGACTTGCACTGATTTTATATTCATTAACACAGTGTCCTCCTCATTGCCAATAACATGTATTTGGAGAAAGCCTAGCCAGAGGGAGAAATGCTTGTTGACCAAAAAACAGTGAACCTGTGACTCTCAAATCATCACAGTGATTTAATCAACCATGATACAATTAAATTCAATTTTAAGGAGTTACACATATCCCAGGTAATTCAAAAACCTAATAAAAAGCACACTATATACTTAAGACATATACTTGGAAAAAATGCTTATAACATATCTAATGCTATTGGGAGTTAAAATGAATATCAACAATTATTATTATTTAGCACACAGGAATAAGATACTAAACCAATAATTAAATATAACTATGTGAGTATAAAGCATTTTGTTAACTGTATATGTAACTCTTTACACTTCTCTCCTATGTATTTTCTATTGTCTTTTAATAGTCCCTTGAAACAGATCTTAAGATGGTCCTATTGCTTACTGTTTATTTGATGATCTTTAAATACTCAGATTTAATGATTATAAAATTTGCCTATTTAAATCTTATTACTGAAAAAAATACCTGTTCTTCTGCTCTTGCTGCAATAACTGAGCGGCTATTTTCCTCAAATCAGTTACTTCCTTCAAATCATCATCCTCTTCCTCAGCAAGTAGCAGTTCTTTCCCAAATCTGAAAGGTGACACAAACATGGTTATCCAAAAAGTAAGGCAGATGATATTTTATGCCAGCTTCAGAAGTAGAAACGATATTTTATTTTTAATAGTATGTGAAAGCTAAAATCCTAATGTCCTTATATTTAAAATGTTAAAATAAGAAATAAAGAATATTTGGGAGTTCCTGTTATGGCTCAGTGGTAACAAATCTGGCTGGTATCCATGAGGACACAGGTTCAATCCCTGGCCTCACTCAGTGGGTTAAGGATCTGGCACTGCAGTGAGCTATGGTGTAGGTTGCAGACACAGCTTGGATCTGGTATTGCTGTGGCTGTGGTGTAGGCCAGAAGCAACAGCTCCGTTCAACCCCTAGCCTGGGAAGTTTCATGTGCTGCGGGTGTAGCCCTAAAAAGACAAAAAAAAAAAAAAGGAAAAAAAAGAAAAAGAAAGAAAGAATATTTGGAGTTCCTGGTGTGGTTTGGTTCAGTGGGTTAAGAAACCAGCTTGTCCTGTGGAGGCATCAGTCTGATTCCTGGCCTGGCACAGTGGGTTAAAAGGATCCAGTGTTGCTGCAGCTGTGGCTCGGATTTGATCCCTGGCCCAGGAACTTTCATATGCCACAGGTGCAGCAAAAAAAGACACAGAAAATGTTATGAAAATGTCTCATTTTATCAAAACACTTGCTTTGATCAGTTTATTCATTTTGATTTTTAAATGTTTAAGTAGTATGAATGCAAAATAAGTTCAGACAAGAATGGCAAATTTGCCCCAAAATACTCATTAAAATATATAATTTTTATCATTTAAAAAGAATGAAGAAATTTTAAAATTATTCTCCAAACTCTAGTAATTTTATTCCAAGAGTATTTTATTTAAAAAATGGTATCAAGCCTAAGACTCTATATCTTTACCATATTTGGCATGCCACTGGAAACTCTCAAGTTTAGGCAGCTGTCCTCATAAGGTAAGAAAGTAAGAGAAGAATGAAATATAGAGTACAAGACAAAGCATTGTATCTCCTTATGGGAAACCAGAGATGATTAATTAATGACTGTTAAAAAGTACTGAGGTCATTTGGAAGAAGCAGTAAAGAGAAAAAACTTGGGGATCAAAGAGAGCTAGGTTCACATCTGAGGTTCTAGTGGACACAAGTTAAGTGGTTCTAGACAAGAAACTTGAGAATCTCTGAGCTTCTTCATTTACCTCATCTGGACAAATGCAGACAATATTGACTCTGAAGGATTCAATGAAGATTAAGAAACATGGGAAAGGATGTAGCACAGATTCTGGTACATGCTAGTTATTCAACAAATGCTCCTTCCTTCCTTCCTGTAGCTATGAAGTAACTTGAAGGAGTGAAAAATGTGGTAGATCATATTCCATCATTTCATAAAGTGATAAAGAAAAGATTCAAAGCATAATTTTTTTTTCTTTTTAGGGCCATACCTGCAGCATATGGCAGTTCCCAGGCTAGGGGTCAAGTCAAAGCTGCAGCTGCCAGCCTATGCCACAGCCACCGCAATGCCAGATCTGAGCCACATCTATAACCTATGCTACAGCTCAGGTCGATGCCAGATCCTCAACCCACTGAGCAAGGACAGGGATCAAACCGGCATCCTCATGGATACTAGTTGGATTCGTAACCCGCTGAGCCACAACAGGAACTCCAAAGTGTAATTATTTTAATAAAATAGAGAAGTAAATAACCTTAAAATTACCATAACCAGTTTGATGAAATAGAAAGTGTATTAGACCAAGAGTCAGAACATCTGAGTTTCAGACAATCAAAACTCCAGGTCTTAATTCCCTTATTGGTCAAATTATATCAATTACCATCTGTTTTTAAAAGTTGTTAAGGAGTTCCCGTCGTGGCGCAGTGGTTAGCGAATCCGACTAGGAACCATGAGGTTGCGGGTTTGGTCCCTGGCCTCGCTCAGTGGGTTAAGGATCCTGTGTTGCTGTGAGCTGTGGTGTAGGTTGCAGATGCGGCTAGGATCCCGCGTTGCTGTGGCTCTGGTGTAGGCCGGTGGCTACAGCTCCGATTCGACCCCTAGCCTGGGAACCTCCATATGCCATGGGAGCGGCCCAAAGAAATAGCAAAAAGACAAAAAAAAAAAAGTTGTTAAATAGCTCAAATGAGGCAATGTACAGGAAGTACAGCCATGTCATCTTCAGTAATAATTTAGAGGGTATTAAAACAGTGTAATATATACATATACTACATTCAACTTATATGCCTACTATAGTTTTCACTTTAATTGAGAAATGTAGACAAGTAAAATATTTACAAATTAACTATCTGAACTTAGGTTAAAAGAAAAAGAGAAAATACATTCTTTCAAGTACTCTTTCAAGTAGAAATATCTAACAAATATTTAAAGTATTAATAAGTAACATTTCAAATCAAGAATTTGTGTATACTTACCTTTTTCCACCTCCCAATTCTTCATTTTTCTGAGATTTTTCAGGACCTTTTTCTTTTCCCTTATATAAAAGAAAGTTGTCATTTAAAATTGTATGGCTCACTTTTGAGAGCTCAAGGAGAACATGTTATTAATATCTGTTCAAAGTTTTCTTTACCTTAAGGAAGGAGACAAATGATCCAATATGTGCATCTCCTTGTTCAGGAACTGCTACATCGTCTGTGTTGGGGTCAATAAAATCATACACCTCCTGGTCTAAGTATAGATCAATATTTATTAGAAAATATGAATAATAAACAGTGTGCTCTGAACTGAAGTGCTTAGAAAAATGTATATTTTCTCAATAGAAGAGTTGGCCAGGAGTTCCCACTGTGGAACAGTGGGTTAAGAATCTGACTACAGCGGCTCAGGTAGCTATGGAGGCATGGGTTCAATCCTCAACCCGGTGCAGTGTAGAAAATACAGAATCGACCTAAAAGGATCTGTTGTTGCCATAGCTGCAGTGTAGATCACAGCTGTGGCTTGGATTCAATCCCTGGCCCAGGAACTTCCATATGCTGTGAGTGCAGCCATTTGAAAGAAAGAAAGAGAAGAAGAAAGAAAGAGAGGAAGGAAGAAAGAGTTGGCCAAAGATACCATAATTTTTCAAAGCCCATTCTTTTTTTTTTTTTTTTGTCTTTTATTTTGTCCTTTCTAGGGCTGTACCCGCAGCATGTGGCGGTTCCCAGGCTAGGGGTCCAATCGGAGCTGTTGCTGCCAGCCTACGCCAGAACCACAGCAACGCAGGATCCGAGCCTCATCTGCGACCTACACCACAGCTCACGGCAACGCTGGATCCTTAACCTGCTGAGCAAGGCCAGGGATCGAACCCGAAACCTCATGGTTTCTACTTGGATTCGTTAACCACTGCGCCATGACAGGAACTCCTCAAAGCCCACTCTTAATATTCATTTTTAATAAGGGCTACTACGTACATGAAATTAAAATAGCAGATATCAAATGAATTACCCTTCTGAGAATCAAGTTTACTTCCTATTGAGTGACTGTCGTTTCTTGATGTCTGCTCTCTATTTGATTCTGAAACTTGAGAGTGAAGGCTGATTGTGTCATCATCTGATGGCTGAAAGGAATAAGCAAAAAGTAAAAATGAGGCATTTCATATATATGATGAGGATTAAGTTGCCTTAATTTCACATATGAAGTACAGAATATCTGATTGACTCCAATTTCAAAACAAAAATTAATATAAGGTTTACTTTTCTTTAAAAAATGTACATGTCTTTTTTCATTTGAAATCATAAAATGTAATGATCATATTTTTAAACAAATCAAGTGTGTGCGAATGTCTATGTCAAAACTCTAATAAAACTTAAAAAATAAAACAGACCAACATAGAAAAGACTCACTTCTGTTGTAGACAATCGTTTCTCTCCATTATCACTTCCAATTCCAGAGTCAGGGCCATGATTTTTATTTGGATAAAAATCTTCCATACTATGGAAATACAAATTCTAAGGGCAGTCAGGGTTTTCTTCTTAAATAGAAACTACAGAACTGACCTAAAATTTCCCTTGATAATATAGAATATATACCTTTGATGTCTAAGATCCTTTAAAAACATGAGAAAAATATCAGATCATATAAATCACTTTATTAATGTCCCTCATAATGTGCTTGATATGCTTTGCTGTAAAAATTGTTAATAAGAGCCTACTATTTCTCCTGAGAGATCCAGAAAAGCAGATAGTCCTGCTAGAAAATCATCTTGATAAAAACCTTTCTACTTTTCTTATCAGTTGACAAATTTCACCATAGAATACCGAAATATTTTTTAACTTTAAAAAATCATACAGTTTCGGAGTTCCTTTCATGGCTCAGTGGAAACAAATCTAACTAGTATCCCTGAGGACACAGGTATGATCCCTGGCCTCACTCAGTGGGTTAAGGATCCGGCATTGCCATGAGCTGTGGTATAGGTTGCAGACGCGGCTCAAATCCCGCATTGCTGTGGCTGTAGCGTAGGCTGGTGGCTACAGCTCTGATTTGACCCCTAGCCTGGAAACCTCCATATCCCTCAGGTGTGGCTCTAAAAAAAAAAAATTCATAGTTTCTTCTTCATTATCTTTAAAATATATATTTGGCTTTACAAATAATGTCCATCTAATAACTAAGAAAAGTGAAAAAAGGCAAGGAAAAAAAACTTGCAAAGCATTGAATAAGCAATTCTTTGGTATGAGGATAGAGGTGTCTTTGTAAATTTCTGAATTACAGTATGCCACCCAGGGTGCAAAATATTCTTCACCTTAAAATGCAAATTTACCATATACTCTACATTTACCATATGCCAAAAATTGGGATAAGTGCTTTAAAGATAATACTTTATACATTCTTTGTGAAAACTCTAGCAGGTTGTTAATGCTTTCTCATTTTACAAAAGAGGAACTGAGGCCAGGAGTGACTGAACAAATTGCCCAGTGACATGCAACTTGCAAATGTCAGCCTAAACTTGATCCAAAAATTATCTGACACAGAAGTCTTTGATCTTAATCACTATGCCTCCCCAAGTATTGATTTTATACTTTTCAGGAGTATATCAACAAATGTAGGGAAGCAATTACTACGTGTCAGGCACTATGCCGAATGCCTAAGATACAATGAATTTTAAAATATTTGGCTTCAAAGGGTTCTCAGCCCAGAGGAAAAGGGAGTATGTTTACATATTTTGAAGAATATGACAAAGGTAAATATAAAGGGCGTGGGAAAAGAGAGATTAACTAATTCTTCTTGATAAGGTTAAGAAAGACTTCACCCAAGATAGTGGCATTTGAGATTAATCTTGAAGGATGAAAAGAGGCAGTGATTGCTAGCATTTGTTGAGTGTCTACATTGTGTTAGATACTGTGCCAGGTGCACCTCATCTTTTATTCATAATCCTTACATTATACAATTTATATATAATTATCTTTTTTACAAATGAAGATAATAAAGCTTATAAAAGTTCACTTCCCAAGGGGAAAAATTATGACATTTACTGCCTTTCATTTATTGAACTAATTGCCAAACAAAATTTTTTTTTTGTCTTTTGTTGTTGTTGTTATTGTTGTTGTTGTTGTTGTTGCTATTTCTTGGGCCGCTCCCGCGGCATATGGAGGTTCCCAGGCTAGGGGTTGAATCGGAGCTGTAGCCACCGGCCTACACCAGAGCCACAGCAACGCGGGATCCCAGCCGCGTCTGCAACCTACACCACAGCTCACGGCAACGCCGGATCGTTAACCCACTGAGCAAGGGCAGGGACCGAACCCGCAACCTCATGGTTCCTAGTCAGATTCGTTACCCACTGCGCCACGACGGGAACTCCTCAAACAAAATTTAATTCTCAGAACAAGCTCATGAAGTGTGTATTGTTAACGTTTTAAATAAAGAAACAGGCTCAGAGAGATTAAGTAACTCACACAGGCCACAGAGGAATTAAAAGGTTAAACCATGATTAGAACCAAAATCCATCTGAATCCACTGCACAATAATACATCCATGAACTATATTAAAATACATCAGTATACTAGTAATAGATGACAATGATAATAATAAGGTATTTGTTGAGGAATTATGAGTAAGACACTGTGTTAAGTACTCTATATACACTACTTCATTTAATCCTCACAACATCTATATCATTATTTTCCTTTTCACATATCAGAAAGAAGAGGACCAGAGATATTATGCACAAGAACATACAGTTATTAAGAGTTGGAGAAGAGCTTCACAGGCATACTATGTCTGACTCTAAAGCTGATGACAAGTATAATTAACTATGTAGAATAAAGAGTTTACAAAATAGTCAAGCCATGGAAAGGAATTCTAGGAGTAAGAACTATATAGCCAAGAACATTAGTTTTAAACTAGAAAGTAGATACAAGAACTTTCTAAGTAATTCAATACTCTCAATACTGTGACTGAGAGATTAGCATACCCAAGAGCCAATTCATAAATAAACTCTATTGACCTGCACTGTCCAATACCATAGCCACTAACTATATATGGCTATTGAGCATTTGAAATGTAACTAGTTCAAACTGAAACATGCTATAACATAAAATACACACTAGATTTCAAAGTTTTAAAAGGAAGAAAAATAATGTGAAAAAATGTACTAATTTTTATGTTTAATTATATGTTGAAATGACATTTTTAATATACTGGGTTAAATAACATGTATTATTAATATTAACTTAGAGTTCCCGTCGTGGCTCAGCAGAAATGAATCTGACTAGGATCCATGAGGACTCAGGTTCGATCCCTGGCCTCGCTCAGTGGGTTAAGGATCTGCTGTTATCGTGAGCTGTGGTGTAGGCTGCAGATGCAGCTTGGATCCAACGTTGCTGTGTCCATGGTATAGGCCATCGGCTACAGCTCCAATTCGACCCCTAGCCTGGGAACCTCCATATACTGAGGGTGCGTCCCTAAAAGCAAAAAACTAAATTAAATTAAATTAATTTAAATTAACTTCACCTGTTTATTACTTTTTAAAAATAGGTTACAAAAAAGTTTTAAATGACTTACATGGCTCACATTGCATTTCTATTGGACAGAACTGCTACAGAACATCTCCAAAACATATCTCAATTCTGTTCACTCCTTTTCATCTCTACTGCAACAACCCTATTCAAGATCCCTTGATCTCTTGGCACTATCACAATATCCTAACCAGTCCCTGTTCTTCTACTCTTATTCACTTCCAGTATATTCTCTTTTTAAGAGCTAAAATAGTTTAACATAATTCAGATCATGTGATTCTCCTGTTTATAACTGTCCAATGACTTCCCACTGTACTTTAAGTAAAATTCAAACTCCTTACTACAGCTTTCAAAGCTCCTATATACATGATCTAAGCCCTGACTACCTCTCCAAAATCAACTTATACCACAATGCTGGTCTCCTTTCAGTTTTTACTTTCAATGCACCAAGTTTCTTCCTAACTTAAGGCCTTCACACATGTCATTCTTTCTGTCTGAAATGTTATTCCCCTCACTTGCCCACAGCTAGCTTTTCTCCTTTCAAATCCTGATTTAAAACCTCACCTTCCCAAAGAGACATTCCCTAATCACACTCCTGAAACATGTTCCTTTCCTTCAAAGCACTCACCACAATGTGAAATTATATATGTGTCTGTGTGTGTGTGTTTTCTCGCTTTGTTTACTGACAAACTCCTCCTCCACTACAGGGTTCAAAGATTGAGCTCCAAGAGGGTCACCATCAATGCATACCTAATTCAACAAAACATGCCCTGAACCTACCAGCTGGCATTCAACTGATATTTTTAAAATAAATAAATTACTAATATAATGAATGCTGTCACAAAAGTAAATTAATTTTTAAATAAATATAAAGCAGACTAATAGAGATTAATATATGAATTAACTCTAATTTTTGTAGAATTGTTTGGTCTATTATCATTTATAATATTAAATAAAACAATCTTTGGGAACTAAATTTAATGTTCAGATACTTAATTCAAATGAGGCAAAAAAATTTCAAAAAAGGTCCTATTTGGGAATTCAAGAACTTGCACTGTCAACAAGAATACTTACACACTGCCATTCCGAGTAGTCTAAACTATGTCATACGTACAATGACAAACCTTTAAATACTTTAGACAGGGGCATAGAATCCCTTTCTGTAGTCCCACCCAACTCCAAATTATTTTTCCATACTACTGCATAGAATTACATTTTTATAAAATCTTTCAGACCAATTTATATCTCAAAAGGATGAATTAACAAAAGACAAAAACCACATGATCATCTCAATAGATGTAGAAAAAGCATTTGACGAAGTCCAAAATCCATTCATGATCAAAACTCTTATTAAAGTGGGTACAGAGGGAACACACCTTAACATGATAAAAGCCATTTATGACAAACCCATAGTAAATATAATCCTCAATGGAGAAAAGCTGAAAGCCTTTCCACTAAAATCTGGAACAAGACAAGGATGCCCACTCTCATCACTGTTATTCAATATAGCACTGGATGTCCTAGCCACAACAATCACCCAAACAAAAGAAATAAAAGGTATCCAAATTGGAAGAGAAGAGCACTGTATGCAGATGACATGATATTATATAAAGAAAACCCTAAGGACTCAACCCAAAAACTACTTGAACTGATCAACAAATTCAGCAAAGTTGCAGGATATAAGATTAACATTCAGAAACCAGTCCCATTTCTGTATACTAACAATGAAATATTAGAAAAGGAATACAAAAATACCCTTTAAAATTGCACCCCCAAAAAATCAAATACCTGGAAAATACACCTGACCAAGGAGGTGAAAGATTTATATGCTGAGAACTATAAAACATTTATCAAGGAAATTAAAGAGGATTCAAAGAAATGCAAAGATATTCCATGCTCCTGGGTTGGAAAAATTAATTCTGTAAAAACAGCCATACTACCCAAAGCAAGCTACAGATTCCATGCAATCCCTATCAAATTATCCATGGCATTTTTCACAGAATTAAACAAACAATCCAAAAATTTATATGGAACCACAAAAGACCCAGAATTGCCAAAGCTATCCTGAGGAACAAAAACAAGCAGGAGGCATAACTCTCCCAGACTTCAGGCACTATTACAAAGCCACAGTCATCAAGACAGTGTGGTACTGGTACCAAAACAGACATACAGACCAATGGAACAGAAGAGAGAACACAGAAATAAACCCAGACACCTATGGTCAATTAATCTTCCACAAAGGAGGCAAGAATATAAAATGGGGAAAAGACAGTCTCTTCAGCAAGTGGTACTGGGAAAACTGGACAGCTGCACGTAAATCAGTGAAACTAGAACATACCCTCATACCATACACAAAAATAAACTCAAAATGGCTGAAAGACTTAAATATAAGACAAGACACTATCAAACTCCTAGAAGAGAACACAGGCAAAACATTCTCTGATATCGACCATACAAATGTTTTCTCAGGTCAGTCTCCCAAAGCAATAGAAATAAAAACAAAAATAAACCAATGGGATCTAATCAAACTTACACAGAAATGAAACCATAAAAAAAAATCAAAAAGACAACTTATAGAATGGGACAAAATAGTTTCAAACGATGCAACTGACAGGGGCTTAATCTCCAAAATACACAATTTATACTACTCAACAGCAAAAAAGCCAACAACCCAATGGAAAAATGGGCAAAAAGACCTTAACAGACATTTCTCCAAAGAAGATATACAGAGGGCCAATAAGCACATGAAAAAATGCTCAACATCACTGATTCTTAGAGAAATGCAAATCAAAACTACCATGAGGTACCACCTCACACCTGTCAGAATGGCCATCATTAGTAAGTCCACAAATAACAAATGCTAGAGAGGGTGTGAAGAAAAGGGAACCCTCCTGCACTGTTGGGGGGAAGGTAAATTGGTACAACCACTATGGAAAACAGTATGGAGGTACCTTAGAAAACTATACATAGAACTACCATGTGACCCAGCAATCCCACTCTTGGGCATATATCCAGACAAAACTTTCCTTGGAAAAGACACATGCACCCGCATGTTCACTCCAGCACTATTCATAATAGCCAAGACATGGAAACAACCTGAATGTCCATCCACAGATGATTGGATTAAGAAGATGTGGTATGGAGTTCCCATCGTGGCGCAGTGGTTAAGGAATCCGACTAGGAACCATGAGATTGCGGGTTCGGTCCCTGCCCTTGTTCAGTGGGTTGACGATCCGGCGTTGCCGTGAGCTGTGGTGTAGGTTGCAGACGTGGCTCGGATCCAGCGTTGCTGTGGCTCTGGTGTAGGCTGGTGGCTGCAGCTCCGATTCAACCCCTAGCCTGGGAACCTCCATATGCCGCGGGAGCGGCCCAAGAAATAGCAAAAAAAAAAAAAAAAAAAGATGTGGTATATATACACAATGGAATAAAAAAAAAGAACAAAATAATGCCATTTGCACTAGAGACTCATGCTGAGTGAAGTAAGTCAGAAAGAGAAAGACAAATACCATATGATTTCACTTATATCTAGAATATAATACATGGCACAAAGGAACCTTTCCACAGAAAAGAAAATCATAGACTTGGAGAAAAGATTTGTGGTTGCTGAGGGGGAGGGAACGGGATGGATTGGGAATCTGGGGTAATAGCTGCAAACTCTTGCCTTTGGAATGGATGAGCAATGAGATCCTGCTGGTATAGCACTGGGAACTATGTCTGGTCACCTGTGATGCAGCAAGATAATGTGAGAAAAAAGAATGTATATGTGTATGTGTGACTGGGTCACCTTGCTATGCAATAGAAAATTGACAGAACACTGTAAACCAGCTATAATGGAAAAAATAAAAATCATTATTAAAAAAGGATGAACTAAAAATAGAATATCAAATCTAGCATTTCCAAATCTCATGAGGAGAAAAACACCAGTATCATACAGAACATCAATAATAAATCATCTTTGATCCAGACATAAAAATATGAAGGTGAAAGGTACACCCAAATGTCTTGCTCTTCCACTAACCTCTGTTCAAAAGTCAAATTCTACATCTTATTACAAATGTACAATAGAGTGATCACAGGAGTAAATTAATAGTTGTCAAGTGCTAAGAAATCAGTGTTTCTGTTCTATAATGTAAAATGTCTACATTTTACTACTAAAAGCTTTAATAATAAATTTATTGAGAAAATTCTAAATTTATTCTAGTATTTAAGAAGTTCATTCTCTGATGATGACATTTCACTTCGGCCAATTACTGACTTTAATACTGGGCCAATCAGCCTAAAAATACTCAGTATACTCAAGATTAATATATTTCATAGAGAAAAGAGACATGATAATCATGAAATGAGACTGTCAGAGTATTACATTACCTGTCTGTGAGAGGCTGGGAGGGCATTCTTTTACTCAATGATGGAAGATCCAGAGAATCTGGTTTCTTATCCATTCTGCAACATGCTTGTATATTTAAGTATTTAAATATGTGTACTTTACCCTTTAAACATATCTGTCAAAAAATAACAGAGTTAATTATATAGGTCCAAAAATAAATATCATCTACCAATTTATTTATACATTTTAAAAATCTCAAATTATTCTGAGCCATCACAATCATGACAGATACTTTGCACATTTAAATAATTTCTACTTCTGACACTAGGTGAAAAAAAATATGACAACACTGATAACTAAAATTCTATTGCAGTCTTATGTTCTTATTTAAAAATAAATTAATTTTTCTATAATTCATTGAAGCTTTTTTGTTAAAAGCACAACATACAAACCACTAAACAATATAAATTTATAATTCATGAAAGTTGCCTTTATTAGAAAAAAGTAAAAATTATATTCATTGTACTGGTGAGAACAGAAAAAAAATAATGTAATATTTAGAGTAATCTCATCAGAACCACTAAGTTGTTTGGTTTAAATACTAGAAAAAAAGCCAATAAAAGACTGTTAATACAGGAAAACTCAATTTATTGAAAGTTGTACTGGTAGGCCAGTTAAAATAAAACAACTTTTTAAAATGGTAAATTTAAATAAGATAATACCTGGAAAGTTATTTTTGCTGATGATAAATAATGAGGAGGAAAAATACTCTATAAAAGAAAGTATTCTATATAAAAAAGATAGACAACAGGAGTTCCCGTAGTGGCGCAGTGGTTGACGAATCCGACTAGGAACCATGAGGTTGCCGGTTCGGTCCCTGCCCTTGCTCATTGGGTTGGGGATCCGTCGTTGCCGTGAGCTGTGGTGTAGGTTGCAGGCGTGGCTCGGATCCCGCGTTGCTGTGGCTCTGGCGTAGGCCAATGGCTACGGCTCCGATTAGACCCCTAACCGGGGAACCTCCATATGCCGCGGGAGCGGCCCAAAGAAATAACAAAAAAAAAAAAGATAGACAACAAGTGATAGGGAAACTTTACAAAGTTTAAGTGTAGTCATCGTTAAATGTTACAAATAAATATTTCTCAAAAATTAGTATAAAAGATGTTATGTTTTATGGGCTCATGTAACCAAGAACACATATGAAAACAATCAACAAAGAAACCAGTAAGAAAAGTACATAAATTATCATTCTAGGTATGAAGGAAACATGTTTCTTTGATAAATCTAATAGATATCAGCTCTGACCTGACCATTGAAAAACTTCATTTAAAAGGAAAATTCAGGAGTTCCCGTCGTGGCACAGCAGAAATGAATCCGACTAGGAACCATGAAGTTGTGGGTTTGATCCCTGGCCTCGTTCAGTGGGTTAAGGATCTGGTGTTGCTGTGAGCTGTGGTGTAGGTCGCAGATGCAGCTTGGATCTGGTGTTGCTGTGGCTCTGGCGTAGGCCGGCAGCTGTAGCTCCTATAAGACCCCTAGCCTGGGAACCTCCATATGCCGAGGGTGTGGCCCTAAAAGGACAAAAGACAAAAAATAAAAAATAAAATAACATTAAAAAAAAAAGAAAGGAAAATTCAGGTATTCATGGATGGAACTAGAGACTCTCATACTAAGTGAAGTAAGTCAGAGAAAGACAAATACCATATGGCATCACTTATATCTGGAATCTAATATATGGCACAAAGGAAATTTTCCACAGAAAAGAAAATCGTGGACTTGGAGAAAAGACTTGTGGTTGCCAAGGGGGAGGGAGAGCAAACGGGATGGATTAGGAACTTGGGGTTAATAGATGCAGACTATTGCCTTTGGAATGGATAAGCAATGCTATCCTGCTGTGTGGCACTGGGAACTATATCTAGTCACTTATGATGGAGCATGATAATGTGAGAAAAAAGAATCTATATACATGTATGTGTAACTGGGTCACCATGCTGTACAGCAGAAAATTGGCAGAACACTGTAAACCAGATATAAAGAGAAAAAAATAAAAAAACATTATAAAATAAATAAATAAAAGGAAAATTTAGGTATTTAATTTTAGGGAGTGTGATTTTTAAAGATACTATATTTTTATATTCATTTTCTAATATTTCATTATTAGTATACAGAAATGCAACCGATTTTTTTTTTTTTTTTGGTCTTTTTAGGGCCACACCCATGGCACATGGAGATTCTCAGGCTAGGGCTCAAATCAGAGCTGTAGCCGCTGGCTTACACCACAGCCACAGAAATGCCAGATCAGAGCCGCGACTGTGACCCACACCACAGCTCATGGCAACCAGATCCTTAACCCACTGAGCAAGGCCAGGGATCGAACCTGCGTCCTCATGGATGCTAGTCAGATTCTTTTCTGCTGAGCCACGATGGGAATTCTGCAGCCGATTTCTGAACGTTAATCTAGTATGCTACTACTTGGCTGAATTCATTGATCAGTTTAAGTAGTTTTGTGAGGAATCCTAAGGGTTTTCTATATATATTATCATGTCATCTGCAGAGGGTGACAATTTTACCTCTTCTTTTCCAATCTGGATACCTTTTATTTCTTTTGTTTGTATGATTGCTGCGGCTAGAATTTCCAATACTATGTTAAATAAAAGTGGTGAGATTGGGCATCCTTGTCTTGTTCCAGATTTTAGCAGGAAAGCTTTCAGCTTTTCTCCATTGAGTATATTCACTGTGGGCTTGTCATAAATGGCTTTTATTATGTTATGTTCCTTCTATTCCCACTTTGGTAAGAGTATTTATCATGAGTGGATGTTAGATTTTGTCAAATGCTTTTTCTGCATCTATTGAGGTGATCATGTGGTTTTTGACTTTTGTTAAGGTGGTGTATATTGCTGACTGATTTACATATGTTGAACCTTCCTTGAGAACTTGGGATGAATCCTACTTGGTCTTCTTTATGTGTTGATCTTTTTTATGATCTTTTTTATGTGTTATTTGGTTTGGTTGGCTAAAATTTTGCTAAGAATTTTGGTGTCTATATTCATCAAAGATATTGGCCTATAATTTTCTTTTTTGGGAGTATCTTTGGTTTTGGTATTATGGTAACATTCACATAATGTCTTTGGGAGTGTTCCTTCTTCTTCAACCTTTTGGAAAAGTTTAAGAAGGATGGGTATAAATTCTCTGTATGTGTGGTAGAATTCGCCTGTGAAGCCATCTGGCCCCAGACTTTTGTTTGCAGGAGGGTTCTTATTATATATTCAATTTCGTTTCTAGTGATCAGTCTATTCAACTGATCTATTTCTTCTTTATTCAGTTTTGTCACGCTGTATGTCTCTAGAAAGTTGTCCATTTCATCTAGGTTGTCAAATTTGTTCATAGTATTCTCTTATAGTTTTTTGATTTCTCAAATAAACCTGACCAAGGAGATGAAAGACATATTCTGATAACTATAAAACATTAGTCAAGGAAATTAAAGACGATTCAAAGAAATGGAAAGATACTTCATGCTCCTGAATTGGAAGAATTAATATTGCTAATATGGGAGTTCCCATCATGGCTCAGCAGCGATGAGCCTGACTGGTGTCCCTGAGGACAAGGGTTTGAACCCTGGTCTTGCTTAGTGGGCTGAGGATCCAGCATTGCCATGAACTGTGGTGTAGGTCACAGATGCAACTCAGATCCCACTTTTGCTGTGGCTCTGGTGTAGGTTGGCAGCTACAGCTCCAATTCGACCCCTAGTCTGGGAACTTCCATATGCCATGGGTACAGCCCTAAAAAGCAAAAAAAAAAAAAAAAAAAAAAAAGGCAAAAAAAAAATTCAAATGGCTGTACTACCCAAAGCAAGCTACAGATTCCATGCAATCCCTATCAAATTATCCATGGCATTTTTCACAGAATTAAACAAACAATCCAAAAATTTATATGGAACCACAAAAGACCCAGAATTGCCAAAGCTATCCTGAGGAACAAAAACAAGCAGGAGGCATAACTCTCCCAGACTTCAGGCACTATTACAAAGCCACAGTCATCAAGACAGTGTGGTACTGGTACCAAAACAGACATACAGACCAATGGAACAGAAGAGAGAACACAGAAATAAACCCAGACACCTATGGTCAATTAATCTTCCACAAAGGAGGCAAGAATATAAAATGGGGAAAAGACAGTCTCTTCAGCAAGTGGTACTGGGAAAACTGGACAGCTGCACGTAAATCAGTGAAACTAGAACATACCCTCATACCATACACAAAAATAAACTCAAAATGGCTGAAAGACTTAAATATAAGACAAGACACTATCAAACTCCTAGAAGAGAACACAGGCAAAACATTCTCTGATATCGACCATACAAATGTTTTCTCAGGTCAGTCTCCCAAAGCAATAGAAATAAAAACAAAAATAAACCAATGGGATCTAATCAAACTTACAAGCTTTTGCACAGAAATGCAACCATAAAAAAAAATCAAAAAGACAACTTATAGAATGGGACAAAATAGTTTCAAACGATGCAACTGACAGGGGCTTAATCTCCAAAATATACAAACTGCTCTTACAACTCAACAGCAAAAAAAAAAAAACCAACAACAACAACAAAAAAACAATTGAAAAATGGGTAAAAGACCTGAATAGACATTTCTCCAAAGAAGACATATGGATGGATAGCAGGTACATGAAAAAAATGCTCAACATCAGTAATTATCAGAGAAATACATATCAAAACTACAATGAGGTACCACCTCACACTGGTCAGAATGGCTATCACTAATAAGTCTACAAATAACAAATGCTGGAGAGAGTATGGAGAAAAAGGTACCCTCTTACATTGTTGGTAGGAATGTAAATTGGTACAACCACTACAGAAAACAGTATGGAGGTACCTCAGAAAACTAAATATAGAACTACCATATGATCCAGCAATCCTACTCCTGGGCATATATTCAGACAAAACATTCATTCAAAAAGATACATGCACTCCTATGATCACCGCAGCACTATTCACAACAGCTAAGATATGGAACAAAATCAAATTTCCATCAACAGAGGAATGGATTAAGAAGATGTGGTACATATACACAATGGAATACTACCCAGCCATAAAAAATAACAAATAATGCCATTTGCAGCAACATGGGTAAAACTGGAGATTCTCATACTAAGTGAAGTAAGGCAGAAAGAGAAAGACAAATACCATATGATAACACATCTGGAATCTAATATATGGCACAAATGAATCTATCTACAGAAAAAAACAAATTCATGGACATGGAAAACAGACTTGTGGTTGCCAAGGGGGAGGAGGAGAGAGTGGCATGGACTGGGAATTTGGGGTTGGTAGATACAAACTACTGCATTGGAGTGGACGGGCAATGAGATCCGGCTGTGTAGCGCAATGAGATCCTGTTGTATCCAGTCACTTGTGATGGGACATGATGGAGGATAATGTGAGAAAAAGAATGTATGTATAAGTGTAACCGGGTGACTTTGCTATACAGCAGAAATTGACAGAACATTTTAAGTCAACTATAATAATAAAATTTTTTTAATACAAATAAAAGGAAAATTTTAAACTTTTGGAGTTCCTTTTGTGGCTCAGGAGGTTAAGAACCTGACATAATGTCCATGAAGATGTGGGTTCAAACCTTGTCCTCACTCAGTGGGTTGAGGATCAAGCATTGCCACACACATAGGTCTCAGATGAGGCTTGGATCTGACATTGCTGTGGCTGTGGTGTAGGCCTGCAGCTACAGTTCTGATTCGACCCCTAGCCCGGGAACTTCCATGTGCTGCAGGTGCAACAGTAAAAAAAAAGAAATAAATGATTTCTTTAAAAAAGCAACTTTTGAGCTATTAGAACATAATCACTTAAAATGTACCCTATTATCTCTGTCCAAACTAATAAGAAAACAATTATTTTTCAACCAAATTAAGTGTTATTTTCTTTTGTAAATTTAATTTTTATATCAATTTCTGTAGTTTTAAAAATCAAAGAGAACTATAAAACTTATAAGAAAAAAGTTAATCTCCTATTCCATCCCTTTCAATTTCTAAGACCCAGTCCCCATAATCAACTGTTACTTGGTTTCTGCTTTTTAACTTCATATCTATAAATAACATGGTTCTAGTGCTATTTTCTAAAATTTTAATCATAGATTTTATTTACTGAGGTCTTACTAAGGAAAATGAGGACTTGGATTTCTTATGTTACTATGACCACCATTATCAGGTATCATCAAAATTACCACTACCATTCTCCCATCCATAATCCCTATCAACTCATATAAACAGACTTCCTCCCTCTTTAGAAGCATAACATAGTGGTTAGAGAATGGACTCAGAGACAGACTGCCTTGGATTGGAACCAGGCTATACTACATGTTAGTCATATGAGCTTGGACAAGTCACCAAACATCTATGCCTCTGTTTCCTCCTATACAAAATGAGGAATGACAGTACCTGTTTTATATAGGATTGCTATAAGAAATAAGTTAATGCATGTAAAGCATTTTCAACAGTGCCTGGAGTATGTAAGTGCTATATAAATCTGCTATTTTTATAACTATGTCAATTTTTCATTAAATCAAAATCTAGTATTTACAATATTCTGATCATGAAAATATTTGCCAATGAACCACACAGGTTAATTAGATTACATTTCATTTCTCCTATAAGTTTTTGTTTTTCCTAAAGTGACTACATGCCCTATTTTTTCCTTTGTGTAATTTTCTATATGCCTATTACTAATTTATTCCTAACTCTGAAAGAACTGTAAATCATCTCTTCATATTGACAAACACACCAAGTCATATATCAGTTTCTTTCTTCTTTTTCTATTTTCTTTTTGGAGGCAACCTTCCTATTCCTAACTGACTGGTTACTCTCTAGCTCTATGCATATCTGTCAATTTTGGACATGAAGAATTCTTCTTAATTTATTCCCTTATTTCAATATAGTACACTTCCACTAGCTCCCTAATAAAGGGTACAGGAAAGCCAAAATTTCTGAGACCTCACGTGTCTGACATTGTCTTTTTTCTGCCTCACATCTGACTGATAGTTTGAGCATATAAAGTTGGAAATATTCACTCAGTCTTTGAAGGCATCATTTTAACCTCTTCTAGCATCTTGTGCTGCTGCAGAAAAGCCATTCTGATTACCACTACTATGAATGTTACCCATTTTGTTTCAGTGGAAGCCCTTCAGTGTTTTGGTCTCTGTTTTTCATGTTAAAAATTATTTATGCAATATCTAGTGATCAGTAGCTGTCTGTTCATTTTCAAAAGTCAAACAATAAGAAGCCAAATGGAAGCTCTATGTATGAGGGACAAGTTTATCAATGCTAAGTCTCATGTCTAGATATCAGACAGGGACTGCACATTTCATCAGGGGACTGCCCAATAATTAGTTTATCTATAGGTCTTTTCTCCTAGTTCAATCAGTTTACCAAGAGAAAAATCCACCAGTCCTGCCCAAGAGTTATAAGACAGGCTGAAAAGCATTCTGGGAGCCAAGAAAGAGAAATCTACTGGAGGGTCACAACATTCACTATGTTTTTAGCATTCATCGTTTTCCATCTGGAGTCTCGCTCCTGCCCATAGCTGTACCTGGAGCCTCTGACTATGGATGGCTGAGTCTCTCTACAGCTGTGCTGTCCAACACAGTAGTCACTAGCCACATGTGGCTACTTAAATGCAAATTTAATCTAAATAAAACCAAAAATTCAATTCTTCAGTCACACTATATACTCCCTTTTTTTCTTTTCTTTCTTTTCTTTTCTTTTTTTTTTTTTTTTTGCTTTTGGCTTTTGGCTTTTCTAGGGCCGCTCTCGCAGCATACGGAGGTTCCCAGGCTAGGGGTCTAATCAGAGCTCTAGCTGCCAGCCTACGCCACAGCCACAGCAATGCAGATTCCGAGCCGCATCTGCGACCTACCCCATAGCTCATGGCAACGCCAGATCCACAACCCACTGAGCAAGGCTAGGGATCGAACCCGCAACCTCATGGTTCCTAGTTGGATTCGTTAACCACTGAGCCACGATGGGAACTCCACAATATATACTTTCAAGTGCTCAATAGCCACTTGTGGCTACCACATGGGAAAGTGCAGATACGGAGCATTTCTATCACCACAGACAGTTCTAACAGACAGGACTGCTCTAAAGAGTAAAATGCAGGCTTGTGGTGAGGCCAGGAACAATAGTCATTCGGCTGATGAGTCGAGGAAGAGAAATAAGAGAATCTACGTACTCCTTAGAGTAAACCCTCGGCTTCTGTTGGGGCAAGGGAAGGGAAGTCAAGTGGCTGTGGAGCTAAAGGCAAGAATCAGAGTATCAGTCTTAGACCTGTAATGTCCAATATATTAATCACAAGTCATGTGAAACTATTTAAATTTCAATTAATCAAAATAAAACTAAATTGAAATTTTGGTTCCTTAGTCACACTAGCTATATTTCAAGTACTCAATAGTTACAAGTGGCAAGTGGCTAAGGTATTGGACATCACAAATTATAGAACATTACCATCATTCAGAAAGTTCTACTGGATTGCACAGTCTTAGATACTCTACAGACCTTCATGTTTTCAGTCTTTCACCCATTTACTCAGAGTTACATGTTTCCTTCAGTAATCACCAAAGAAATACTCAAGCCATTCCTAGGTTTAACATAGTAAAATCAACTTGCTTCTTGTTGCCTTCTCTCATAGCAGACGCAAGTTTCATTTTTCCCCATCCTGCTAGGGCAGCTACTACCAGGACCTCAACCAACCTTTACCTGAATTTAGAAAAGGCACCTCCTTTTCAATGAGCGGAATGTATCTTTGTAGGAAGAAAAAGGCAACCCGTCTTCTGGATGTATACACACCCAATATCAGGGCACATAAAAGTAAAGCGCAGGCTGGCATTTCACTACCATGTGCCTCCTCAGCCACTGTTGTGCAATGTAACTAGAGATCCTAGTTACCACTATTGCACACATTTTCCATTTTACAAAATTCTGTTGCCATCTCTCCCTTGCTATCCTCTTCTCTCTCATACTTTGTCCTTAATGGGTTTATAGCTTAGTGTATTCCTTTGCTATCATTTTAATGGATTCCACATGGATTTAATCCTTAAACTAAGAGTATGAATTAATACTTTTCCACTTGTATCTCATTCTTTGTTATGACTCCACCTATCAGTGCTAAAAACATGCTCCAATCAATCACACAACAAATCTCAAGTAGATATATATCTAAGACAGAAGTAGTGAGACTCAGCAGTCTATTCTTTTAAAATAACACAGACAACCAGAATTATCAGTTCACAAGCAGAAAGTTGATATCTGAGTTTTTCAAATCCTATTCTCTAGAAACTAAGCTGAAACTCCTACCAAAGTAAAAAAGTCACTTCTCAGAAAAACTCTTTTAGACAATACCTCAAAAACAGTTTGACTCCTTATTTTGATGTTTTTTGATTTACCAGTAACAGATATAATTCTGAATAAAAATAGTAGAAACAAGTATCATATTTTTATTACAAACCTGTGCTGGTGGTACTTGCAATGGATTGTTATCCAAAATTATTACTTGTAAATGATGCAGCTTCCTGTAACAAACTGGAATTTCGGTCACTTTATTACAAGAGAAATCCAGCTTGACTAAGGGAAGATCTCCTAATTCTGTTCAGAAATGAAAAATAATTAAATTAAATTCTACATAGTTACTCTCTTACTCATGTGAGTAAAGACAGTGAGCATCTTACCGTCTGGCAACACATGAAGATTATTTCTTCTTATATTTAGCTCTCTAAGAGAATGTAATTTTCCCATTTGTTGGGGAAGAACTTGAATCTCATTGCAGCTAATATCCTAAGGAAAATAAGAAAATAAAATTATAACAAACTAAGAAGCAGAAATGTATATCAATTTTTTTTTGTCTTTTTTTTTTTTTGCTATTTCGTGGGCCGCTCTCGCGGCATATGGAGGTTCCCAGGCTAGGGGTCTAATCGGAGCTGTAGCTGCCAGCCTACGCCAGAGCCACAGCAACGCAGGATCCGAGCCGCGTCTGCAACCTATACCACAGCTCACGGCAATGCCGGATCGTCAACCCACTGAGCAAGGGCAGGGACCGAACCCGCAACCTCATGGTTCCTAGTCGGATTCGTTAACCACTGTGCCACGACAGGAACTCCTGTATATCAATTTTTAAATTAAAGCACATGGCTAATGACTAGCAAAAAGTCACCTCTAATGTCATTTCCCTAAACACTGATTACGTGGCAGATTTCTATATATATTACATAATGAAATCAACCCAGCACAGTTAACATAAATTTTTCTGTGTAAAAATGTGAGGTTGTAATTTAGTACTACCTAAGTCAGCCTTTTGAAAATCTCAAAGACCACTCTTACCAACCAAAACCAGAGGTAAGGATGATCCAGGTGCTCTCCAGTCAGAGGTAAAATAAAAGGCAACTATCAATCACTGTGGTAATTTTTCAATTATAATAGTTGTTTTGAGATACTGATTGGGCAGAAACTGAGAAAGTCAAGGATTTATGGATGTGAACTGGAGAACTCAAGACCATGGTCAGAATCATTTAGCTAAATCTCTTTCTCAAAGGAATATAAAATATGAGAGATTACAAGCTCAAAATTTTGTGGCTCACATCATACCCCAAAGACATTCTAGGAGCTCTAAATCAGAAATGACTCAGGCTTAAGTTAAAAGGCAAGCCCCAATTTAAAGGTAAACAACACCACATTTCTGGAATAAGAGAACAGCTTAAGTTATCTTTGCTCCCCTCTCCCTCCCCTTTCTTATTACTACATCAACAAAAATAGAAGAAAAACCTGCAACAAGATCTCAGGTAGCAGTCATTTCAGACACACTGCAAATGAGATTCATATTCTACTGCACTGCCCCCAATTTCCAACTTTCACTAGAAATGACATTAGCTTGAAGGGAGAGGAGTGGCACATACATACATAGTTTTATCAAAAGTAAAAAAGGCAGGAGGGTAAATTCAAAAGATGAAGAACATTAAATAACACATAATCATCTAATCTATAAAATAATTAGAAAACGATATCCTTCATACTTCTTTCAAACTGTATCTAAGGCATCTTCATTTAACAACAAATACTTATCAAATACAAACTATTTGCTAGGCACTGTTCTAGGTACTGGGGACACATCAATGAACAAAACAAAATTTCCTGTCCTCATAGCTCCTTATGGAGCTTACATTCTAACAAGAGGAGTAGATTATGCTCTATGCTAGAAAGTGATAAGTGCTATGGGGGAAAAAAGTGCAGGGTAAAGGAAAATGGCAGTGCTAGCAGTAGTGGGGATATTAGCAATTTAGATCGTTTCATGAAGAAGCTGATATTTGAGCAGTATTATCAGAGGTGAGAGTCTGAGCCATGCCAATATATGTGGAACCCATGCCAATAAAAGGAATATTCCATACAGAAGGAACAATAAATGTAAAGACTCTTGCAAAGCCTGTTTGACATTTAGTAAGAATAGGAAGGAGTTCCTGTCGTGGTGCAGTGGTTAACAAATCCGACTAGAAACCATGAGTTGCAGGTTCGGTCCCTGGCCTCGTTCAGTGGGTTAAGGATCCGGCGTTGCCGTGAGCTGTGGTGTAGGTTGCAGATGCGGCTCAGATCCTGTGTTGCTGTGCCTCTGGTGTAGGCTGGTGGCTACGGCTCCGATTAGACCCCTAGCCTGGGAACCTCCATATGCCGCGGGAGCAGCCCTAGAAATGGCAAAAAGACAAAAAAAAAAAAAAGAATAGGAAGGAATCCAATGTAACTAACTAGTGGGAAGAGGGCAAGGGGAATACTAGGATGGGGTGGGGGTAAGACTGTCTTTTACTCAATGATGCAGACAGGAACCAGAAACTTTTATTAAACGGAGGTAAGACATGATTTGACTTATTTTTTGAAGGATCACCTTAGCTGTTGGGCTGAGGATAGGCTATTATCCAAATGATGGATAATAAAATTGGGGGAACATGCCCTTTAAAGTAAATACTACAGTGTCCTCCCAAAGGTACCGAATACTAAAGATTTCCATATAGAAAAACCATAGAAATTTGATAGGTAGCTACAAGTTCCTAGAAGAAATAAACCTAGGCATGGGAAACTGACCCACTCACCAAAAGATACTCTACAAAATATTTTGCTACGGACTGTATATAGGCTTGAGAATATTTCCTAGGTCTAATGACAGAATTCCACTATAGCTGGCTACCACATTCTTATGGAATAGTGTCATAGGAAAACATTCCAATGACAGGTAATACCCACAAATTCATTGCATAATTTATAAGTGTCACTTAGCTATCCTAATGCCATCCACTGTTAACTGATTTTGAGAGTTTAAAGTACAGTAATTTTATAGCGCCTAGTAAAATAATGATTTTTAATATTTTTAATATTCTATCTAAATTAAAAATACTAGACTAAATCTAAAAATCCTATTTTTGAAATTCTTTATCCAAAAACTATGTCAAATAATTTAGAACACAGGGCCAAAAACTGAAGGAAAGAGAAATAAAAAGGAATTATGGAGCCATAGAATCTTAAAGTAGAATATTCGTAAAATCTTTAAAAATATTAACAGTGTCCATATCAAAGAAAGTAATGGTCCCCTTTTATTATGAATTTGTTAGATCACATCTGGCATCTTCTGTTCATTTGTGAGTGTAACATTAAAAGAGACCTTAAAAAAAGGGAACATTTTCAGCATAGAAGTAGCTAAAAATAAAAAGTAATAAAGAAGAAAAATATACTATAAAAAGGAATAAAAGTAATAAATATGTTTAAGCTACAGAAAAACAGGTCTTAAGAGTTTGGTAAAATGGAGAGTAAACACACAAAAGATTACAAATATCTGAAGGGAAGAAAAGTTGTCATTATCTATACTTCATCACATGCTGGTCCCAAGACCAATGGATAAGTGATAGGGGCATGTATTCTCAGTTCCAAATAAGAAAGATGATGGAGTTTTATAAAAGAGAATTAGGGCTACCTCAGATACACGCACACACATGAAGATGTGTGCACCAGTAAAAATATACAACTAGAGTATCAAGGATTCCTGCATTAGGAAGTGGTTATATCTGATCACTTATAAGATCCCTTACAATATTAATAAACTTCTGTTTAAAACATAGTAAGACTAAGTTCAAGGAAGTTTCCTTGCGTGACAACTACACATGTAGGTATTCTTTAATGAAAAATAAAGACATCACTGAAATTTCTGTTCATTACATTCTATTTTCACATTAATTTCCCATTATAAAATTGTACATAAGTTCCTCAAGAAAACTTTTGGCCCTCCGCACATTATAAAGTCATACTTATGAACACTTTTAAAACATCTATGTATTGGGAAAGCACTACTAAAGATAAAAAAAGAACACAAAAATAAATAGCATGGTATATACTGTGTGAGGTAGAAATAACAGAAAGATGTGAAAATAGCTCAATGCTTTGAAGATTTAATTATGTTTCTCTCAGAGTTCAATGTCCTTTAATACCTAAAATGGCATATTTGAAGAAATTACTTTTTTTTGTCTTTTGTCTTTTGTCTTTTGTCTTTTTTTGTTGTCGTTGTTGTTGCTATTTCTTGGGCCGCTCCTGTGGCATATGGAGGTTCCCAGGCTAGGGGTTGAATCGGAGCTGTAGCCACCGGCCTACGCCAGAGCCACAGCAACGCGGGATCCAAGCCGCGTCTGCAACCTACACCACAGCTCACGGCAACGCCGGATCGTTAACCCACTGAGCAAGGGCAGGGACCGAACCCGCAACCTCATGGTTCCTAGTCGGATTCGTTAACCACTGCGCCACGACGGGAACTCCAGAAATTACTTTAAATTATTCCTATATTTCTATAATCAGTTACATATAATAGCACCCTTTCCATTTATCTTGGCTCCACAAGTGTTATAAAATCACATGAGGATATAGGAGAGGAAGGCTATTGTATTAATTCTACTGTTTTCAGGCAGCGTACTCTCTTCTTTTATCTGCCTTTTCTTGGGATAGAAGCCTTGTAAAATCTAAAAAAAAAAAAAAAAAACTTATCTTTTCTTGGTCTAAGATCTTTACTGCCCACAAAACAGATGGACAAATGCTTATTCATTTGAAAGCATTTCTTAAGACTTGTAAGCAAGCCTTCTGACCTCACTAGGACTGAAGAACAACTAGGTTTTTATTGTAGCTATGAGCTAAAATCAGACATAAGCAATAATATCTCACAATTTCACTAAAATGAACTTAGGCATACACCATGTTATTTTTTATGCAGTGAAATTCCATAAAGGAATTAAGCTCAAAATGTAAAGGTATGTATTATGCATATTATACACAATCAATGTAACTATTTTACTCACCAATTCCATTAAATCTTTTAATTTCCCAATTTCTTCCGGAATGGATACTAGTTTATTATTACTGAGGACCAAAACTTTAAGGGGAAGATCAAATAGGTATTTTGGCAATGTTGATAAAAGATTTCGACTGAAAAGAATAAGAAAAGTCTCATGAGAAATATGTCTGAAACCTGACATGTTATGTTGAAAAAGAACAAATCACCTCAAAAGTAAATAAAAAGTTTTCAGTAAATAATAACTATCATTTAATGAGTGCTTACTTTGTAACAGGCTAAAATCTTTACATGTGCTATCTCATTTACTTGTCACATTAACCCCACAAGACAGGTGGTATTATTCTCTCCATTATACAAACAAAAAAACAAAGGTTAAAATTGGTTAAGCGGCTTGCCCAGGCAGACCCAGACTGCAAATCTGTGCTGTTACCTATGATATTGTCCTACATGCCCCAAGTCCTCAAGATGCAGAATCATTCTTCTGAACTAGAAAATGTCAGAACCTTGATCTCTGGTATAGTTTTACTATGTTCAATACATCTATGCCTCTAACCAGGGAAAGGCTCCAAGGATAAATTTGCATGCACTATGTTCAAACTTATGAAAGAATGAATAGGATTATATCTTTAAAAACATGTAGTTACCCTAAACTATTCTCTTTCTTTTTTTTTGGGGGGGGGGGTTATGGTAGAACAGCCTACTAGCACCTTAATCTCAGCTCAGAGTTGATACAATATTCCTGTCTCTGTGAATACATTTAAATATAAGAACAACTAACATTTACTGAGTGCTTACTATGTGTCAGGCCATCTTTCAAAGTACTTCACATGATTAATTTGACTAACCCTCACAACAACCTACTTTAGGAAGATAGATAACTATGATGGTACCCATTTTAGAGATGAAGAAAGTCTAAAAGAGATTAAGTCAAATGCTCAAAGTCACAGAGCTGGTAAGTGGGAGAGCTAGGATTCAAATCCAGGCAATTTGGCTCTGGGTCCCTTACCCTCAAACTAATTTTGGTCAAATTTACATGCCAATACAGACTGACCCAAATGACCCCTGCTATCACCTAATGTTTGTGTCCTCCCCCAAAACTATCATGTTGAAACCTAATCCCCAATGTGGGATGGGAGGTGATTAGCGGTCTTATAAAAGAGACCCTAGAGAGAGCTCCCTTGCTCTTTCTGCCATGTGAGGACACAGCCAGTAATATGAACCACAAAGCAGGTCCTCACCAGACACTGAATCTGCTGGCACTTTGATCTTCAACTTCCCAGCCTCCAGAACTGGGAAAAATAAATTTCTATTATTTACAAGTCACCAAGTTTGTGATATTCTGTTAGCAGCATGAATAGACTAGACAATCCTACTACCAAAATATATAAAGTGTACCATTACTTTTACATATTATCAAGCATGCACGAGCAATTACTTATTATTTTTCCTGCTTTTCAAAGTGATATTTATAGATTTGTACCTAGCATTTTGTATAACATGTACAGCAATGTTACACCAAAAGGGGAATTTAAGACCTTTCACACAATTTTATGCCTGCAGAGGATGTCCAGAAACATTAGACTGGCTTTTATCACATGGCACAGACTTTTATAAAAAAGGACAATGCCCCTAGACCAGCAATCCTGGCCAGACTGTTGGATTGTCAAATATGCTAGGAGCTTGTCACAACTTCACACTTTAGGATCAAGAAGGATCTTTGGGAAAGTGGTCTATCTGGAGATACAAAGATCTTCCTGCAGATTTCACTGAAAAAGAGAATAGTATACAGGAAGAAAGACAGATTAAAAATTGTCTTACAAGTTCATCAAGATATTTTCCACCAAAATAAAAAATAAATAGGAAAATAATGGAACATACAAACTCATTCTAATCTCCCTCAGACCAAAACACATTTAAAAACTGGCTTCTTGGAGTTCCCGTTGTAGCAGAGCAGAAACAAATCCAACTAGTATCCATGAGGATGTGGGTTTGATCCCTGGCCTTGCTCAGTGGGTCAGGCATCTGGCATTGCCATGAGCTGTGGTGTAGGTTGCAGACGAGGTTCGGATCCTGCTTTCCTGTGGCAGCTGTAGCTCCGATTTGACCCCTAGTCTGGGAACTCTCCATGCGCCATGGGTGCAGCCCTAAAAAGCAAAAAAAGAAACAAACAAACAAACAAAAAAAACCTGGCTTCTTTTCTTCCCTTAAGAAGCAGATTTTTTGAGTTAGCAGTCAACTTTCTTCAGAATCTGATTTCTTTATACATAACGAATAAGTCATCAGTCTTCATTTTTTTGCTACATGTTTTAAAGATAGTCAAAGGAAAGTCAGCCACTAGAACAAATGCTATTTTCAATATAGTGTGTTCAAAAATTTTTGTGACTGTAAATAAAAATCAGGAGTCAACTTTTAGAGATCAAAATGGGAAAGAATCACAGAAAGTTGTAGTAAAATTATTCTAAGCTATACCATACATGTATATAGAAATGCAATTCAATTTTTGACAAATCTTGTTCTTCCATAAAAGAAAAAAACTAAACCAAAAAACAAAGATAAAAATGTTAAAATACCTCACTTTCCTCAAAGCTCTCCCAAGCCAAGCCAAGGATATTATGTACCCAATTGAGAGAAATGAGTAACCCAAATGACCAACATCTATGGAAGAAAATTCCTCTCACACATTTTAAGGCGGTTTCAGTTAAAGTAGTATGTAATGCCAGGAGACACCACTGGGGGAGATATTCATAATAATTAATATATCACAGAGAAAAATAAACATTATTATTTATATGTACTAATTATATTTACAACTTTCCTACATGAGAATTTAGACAAGTAACTTTGTTAAGGAAGGGGGTAAGAAATTACCCCTTACAACTCAAAACAAAAAAGAAAAATAAGAAAATGATTCTAAAATTAAGACACATATACCAGTCTCCATTCAATGTCATGCATCTGACAGGGGAATTTTTTTCTTATATTTACTAAATGTTCATTCTATTATAAATACAAGGTAATAGCTAAGAATGAGAGTTCTACAGTCATATTGCTGCTCTGATTTGAATTTTGGCTCTACCATTTGCAAGATACATATATATATATGTGTGTGTGTGTATATATATATGTGTGTATATATATGTGTGTTTGTACAAATAGTTAACCTCTCTCTGTGCTTCAGTTTCCTCATCTGCAATGCAGGGATAATAACCATGTACCTCAAAATGCTGTTATCAAGATGAGGTAATAGGGGTAAAGTATTTGTAACACTGCTTGGCACACAGTAAGCACTTATTAACATCAACTGTTACCTACTTCCTAATGTTCTAATAATCCCATCCCAATCTATCCATCCTTGAAGTAGCAACAAGAAATCACCAGAGTGAAAAATACAACTCTAGAACTATTTCTTTATAATGTTTCACTTTAAATGATAATGTATATAAATAAATCTGTATTGTGGTGCTAAGATTTCAGTGAAATATTTCTATCTAAAGGCCTTGCAACTCAAAGTGATCTAAGGACCAGCAGGCATGTGCATTACCAGGGGACTGTTAGAAATGCCTGACCCCACTGCAGATTATGGAATCAGAATCTGCATCTGATTCCAGTGCACATTAAAGTTTGAGAAGCAGCACTCTCAAGAATAAGACCAAAAGCCTATAAAGTAATGAGGACATATAAAAAACACAAATAAGATATTGTTGAGATATAGGCTACATAGCCAAACCAAACACATTTCTTTACAACTAAAAAGGATTCAAATTGTAATATAAAACAAAATTTACCTCCCCAAAATTGTTTCCTTACCTAATGTTAAGGTATGTTAACATCTGCAGGTTTTTAATGGCTTCAGGAATGGTTTTGATGCAATTATGATATAAATTTAATGTTTCAAGAGGTGCAAATAACCAGACATCAGAAGGAATTTCTGTAAAACGATTTCTTGAAAGATCTGAAAAACAAAAATAATAATTGAGTATCAAACATATACCTGTATCTATGGTAATTAACAGAACTATTTTCATACTTGCTGAATCACTTAGAATTGAAGCAACTATTTAAAATTTAAAATATTGACCTTGATCTTTTGCCCTCAAGGTTACCGTAAACTTGAAAGCAAAAAAAACACAGAAATATACTCATGGGAAGTCTGTTTATTAACAAACTGTACTTAATATACTTCAATTATCTTTCAACATTATCTTTAAAAATACCAATGAGGGATTCTCTCTGATATTTAAAGACACAAAAAACCTCCCTGATCCCACAACCCCTTCATCCACTTCCTCTTTCACAGACTCTCTTACATAAATCTGCAATATAACTAAATTTCTTACTTACTATGAACTTCTAAACCCAGTGTAATTTGCTTCCTATTCACTCTCAGTGATGCTTACCAAGGTCACCAACAGCCTGCACATCAATAACCACTCATCCATCTGGAAATATTTTTCTTCCCTTGGCTTGGAAGACCTCACTTCTGGATCACTTCCTATTATCTCCCTGGCTACTTCTTAGTCTCTTGCTAGATTCTCCTCTACCCATGCTATGAATGTTAGTGTTACTAAGAGCTGTGACCTAAGGTACTCTTTCCTTAAAAACAAACAAAACAACCCAGTAGGTGATTTTATCCAATAGCAGGGTTAGTAGTCATATATTGACAAATTTCAAATTAAATATATATTTGAGGAGTTCCCGTCGTGGCACAGTGGTTAACGAATCCGACTAAGAACCATGAGGTTGCGGTTCGGTCCCTGCCCTTGCTCAGTGGGTTAACGATCCGGCGTTGCAGTGAGCTGTGGTGTAGGTTGCAGACGCGGCTCGGATCCCGCGTTGCTGTGGCTCTGGCGTAGGCCGGTGGCTGCAGCTCCGATTGGACCCCTAGCCTGGGAACCTCCATATGCCGCGGGAGCGGCCCAAGAAATAGCAACAACAACAACAATAACAACAAAAAGACAAAAAAAATTTTTTTAAATTTTTAAAAATTTAAAAATAAATATATATTTGAACAACTATGTTCTGATCTTTGGGACTTCCTCAAGTGTAAAATCATATATTGACAAATTTCAAATTAAATATATATTTGAACAACTATGTTCTAATCTTTGGGACTTCCTCAAGTGTAAAATCTGAACTGAAGCTCCACAAGTGTAAAATCTGAACTGAAGATCTTTTACACATCTGTTTCTCTCATCTCAGATGATGTCACCAATATCCTCCTGGCAAGATGCTCCAAGCCAGAAACCTGGCATTCACCCTTGATTCCCTCCTCTCCTAAATTATTTCAAGTACACACAAATACACTTCCATTCAAGTTTTAACAAAAATCGTGGAATTATTATAATCACTGTATCTCCATTAAAGGTTTATTTGTCTTATAAAATTTTGAAAAATACTTAGGACATCATGTGGCAGATTGAAAAAAAATACGCTAAGAACTTTTCAACCAAAGTACTACTGAGCTTTTGGGTTGCATAACTATTTGTTACATGGGGCTATCCTGGACACTGTAGGATATTTAGTAGCACCCCTACTAGATGCCAGTAACACCCTCTAGTCACGGTAGCCAAAAAAGGTCCCCTGAAGTACAAACTCTCCTACCCCAGTTAAGAACCACTGCCTGAACAATTATCAAAGTGGTTATCTTATCATAGGAATATACTTTGCTTACATTACTTAATTATACTTATTTGGTTAAAAACATAAGAATATCATTTACCTTTCTCAAGAAAAACATCTACGGTGTAGCTTAGCCCACTGTACTTCATTTAGCATCTGGTCTGCCCTCATAAGAACAGCTTCCTACCTACCAATACTCATCTCCCTCACTCTGAGGGATGAAACCTATTTACTTAGCAATATAGTAAATTCCCTACTCAGAATATTAATATACATGTATTAATATGTTTTATATATGTGTATATACATATACACTTAATGTAAAATTTTTAAATTGGCTAAAGAAAACATTAGTTAGGATTATATAATATAAAAATTAATTTAGATTCTTCTCTCTCTTACCATAAGATTCTGAATAACTAGGAGTTCCCCTTGTGGCTCAGTGGTTAATGAACCCAACTAGTATTCACGAGGACGCGGGTTCGATCCCTGGCCCCACTCAGTGGGTTAAGGATCCAGCACTGCCATGAGCTGTGGTATATGTCACAGACGCGGCTTGGATCCAGCGTTGCTGTGGCTGTGGTGAAGCTACAGCTCTGATTCGATCCCTAGCCTGGGAACCTCCATATGCCACAGATGTAGCCCTAAAATAAAATAAAAAAAAAAAAGACAAAAGACAAAAAAAAAAGATTCTGAATAACTAAATAAAAGGACAGACAGAATTATCAGAAACCAAAATCTGAACTTGAAATAGAAGTTTTTAATTTCCTGACTCTCCTCATCTAGACACCTAAGCATCATGAAGTTCCAATGAAGGGGAAAAATTAAGTCACTTTTTTTTTAAGTTTAGAATGCTTCTTTTACTTTTGGATTTTACCTCTTATTCATATAACTTCAGAATCCTGGGAGTTGAAAATTACTGCTTACAATTAATTTGAAATCCTAAAAACAAAAGTGTGCCCAGTTTGTTACTCTGTATGATATCTAGTAAATATTCATAAATAATACGGTGGTCTTAGAGAAAGATGATGGCAGCTTGCCTTGATATTGCAAGAATGGCAATTTTTTTTTAAAAAGTAGATAGAATCTGAAATATATTTTATATGAGTACTTATAAGAATTGGGCAAGTGATTGTCTATGTGAGATACATAAGGAGTAATAATCAAGGATGGCACCCAGGATTCTGGCCCAGGCAACTAAATGATGCTACTTAATCATTTAAGTAAGATTAAGAGTGAGGAATGAAACAGCATTTTTGTTCTTGGTTTTGCTGATGGGCTTTTCTTTTGTTTTTTGAGGCAGAGTTTACAATAAAGGGTTCAATTTTATATTTGTATAAAACTGAGATGTCTGAAAGAGATCCAATAGGGGATTGTGAAATGGACAGTTAATCAGATCATTTTGGATCTCAGATGTGAGGTCTGGGATAGAAAGAGAAAACTGAAAGTTGTGGGAATGTGGTTAGTACTATAAAATCATAGAAATGGAAGACATCACCTGAATCAGAGTACTGAGTTAGAAAGAAAGTTCAAGACTAGCCCATCCAGACACCAACATTTACAAGCTGAGCAGAAAAAAAAAAAAAACAGCAAGCAGAGAAGACTGAAAATAATGGTCAAGAGAAAACACAATAATAACAATAAAGAGAATATTCAGAGAAGCAACTGGAGAAAAAGCCAAAATATCAGAATTAATAACAAGAGTGATCTTAGTAATTAAAATAATATCAATATATTATTTTAATAATTTATACATTATTGTGTGATGCTTTACATTCTTTCCCCTCCAAAACCAAGATTATTTAAATTTCAAAGTAATATAAGTTCTCTTAGGGAATTTAATTAAATTTGCATTTATAAACTATTTTCTGAATGAGCTAATATATTTAGTAAACACCACTTAAGATTACAATTATTATTATATTTAACTGAGTTAAAGCAAATAAAACATAATAAAGTTGAAATTAAAATTCAAACTATTACAAGTCCTCTAATAAGGAAATCTCGTTCTAGGCTTTTTCAGATTTTAAAACTGTATAAACATCCTTTCTAAGAATTGGGTAAAGGCAGAGTTTCTGTTGTGGCTCAGGGGGTTAAGAATCTGACAGTGTCCATGAGGATGCAGGTTTGACCCCTGGCCTTGCTCAGCAGGTTAAGGATCCAGCGTTGCCAGAAGCCTTGGCATAGGTCAAAGATGCATCTCAGATCCAGTGTTGCCGTGGCTGTGGCGTAGGCGGGCAGCTGCAGCTCCAATTCAACCCCTAGGCCGGAACTTCCATATGCTGTGGGTGTAGCTGTAAAAAAGAAAAAATAATAATAAAAACATTAAAAAAAAAAAAAAAGAATTGGATAGGAGTTCCCGTCATGGCTCAGTGGAAATGAATCTGACTAGTATCCATGAGGACACAGGTTCGCTCCCTGGCCTCTCTCAGTGGGTTAAGGATCCAGCGTTCCAGTGAGCTGTGGTATAGATCGCAGATGCAGCTCGGATCTGGTGTTGCTGTGGCTATGGCTGTGGCTGTGGTTACAAGCTCCAATTCAACCCCTAGCCTGGGAACCTCCACATGCTGTGAGTGCGGCCCTAAAAAGACACACACGAATAAAAAAAGAAAGAAAGAAAAAAGAATTGGGTAAAGAGAATAACAATGCCAAGAGAAAAATATGGAAGCCAAAGATAGGCAATAACACAAAATGGTCTGTATTTTAATTTCTTGCACTATCTCACACTAACAGCATATCATATTTTCCTTCGAAAAAATGAAAATTAACTTTTACAGATATAATGCATAAAATTTAAACTCTAAATTTTTTTTTGGCTGCGCCAGCAACATTCAAAAGTTCCTGGACCAAGGATGGAACCAGAGCCACAGAGTGACAACACTGAGTCCCCAATTGCCAGGCACCTTCACTGAGTCCCCAGTTGCCAGTTTAGGGAACTCCTAAATTCTAAATTTTTTATCTTGTGATGTACAATTAAACCATAAGGAAGTTTTTGTAACATTAAAAATCATTTAATTAAATGTGCACTAGGGCAACTAGAATGACATGAATAAAAAAGAACATATTATACTCAAGAAATACATGCAAATTTGTATTTTGTTTAATACGGTTCCATCTAAAGATGGGAAAACAAAGTGTTAATTCATTCCTTATGGGGAGATTCCTTTCACAACAGCTTTAAAGTTTCTCTTCTTAAGGGACCAGTAGGACTCAGGAAAAGACAATTATAAAGATGTTTCACCTCTTCTACAAAAAAAAAAAAGGAATTGAAATTTTCTCCTTGGCATTCCAGTCGTGGCTCAGTGGAAACGAATCTGACTAGTATCCTTGAGGACCCAAGTTCAATCCCTGGCCTTGCTCAGTGGGTTAAGGATCCAGCCTTGCAGTGAGCTGTGGTGCAGGTCGCAGACACGGCTCAGACCTGGTGTTGCTGTGGCTGTGGTGTACGCCAGCAGCTACAGCCCCGATTAGACCCCCTAGCCTGGGAACCTCCATATGCCGCGGTGCGGCCCTAAAAAGACAACAACAACAAAAAAAGAAATTTGCTCCTTATCTTCCTGTAGTGAGCTGAACAGTGGCCCTCTAAGGTATCAGGTCCTAATTCCTGGAACCTGTGAATGTTGGCTTATATGGTCCAATTTTGGCAGATGTAATTAAATATCTTGCAATGGAGATTACCCTGCATCATTCATGTGGGCCCTAAAAGTCATCACATGTATCTTTATAGGAGGAAGACGGAGGGAAATGAGACAGACACACTGAGGAAAAAAGGCAATGTGAAGACAGAGACAGACATTGGAATGATGTGGCCAAAGAATGCCAAGAGTCACCAGAAGCTGAAAGAGGCAAGGAACGGATTCTCCCCTAGAGCCTCCAGAGGATTTACAGCCCTCTTGAAACCTTGATTTTAGCTTCAAAAGCCTTATTTTGGACTTCTGGTCTCAAGAATTAGACAAATTCACCAAGTTTGTGGTCATTTGTTACAAATGTCACAGGAAACACATTTCTCAAAAACAGTTTATCAGAATAACAGAATCCCTGCAAAAAATTTTAATTATTAGTTGTGCATTTTTTTCTTAAGCAGGAAGATGATATCTCAGTTAATTAGTATCCTTGGAGATAAGCACCTTTATAACCACTGAACTCTTTTTTTTTGGTCTTGGTTTTTGTCATAAATTCTATCAAGCAGTACTGGCAATAACTCAACAGTAGACAGACTGCTGTGTTCTGTTTCCTACCTTCCTTAAAATCATTCCTGGTAAAACTTCTGGGGGCCCATTAAGAGGTATTAATAGATCATTTTAAATAATCTGATCTAAATTATGTTCTGTATCACTCTTGAGCTTCAGAGGTCAAGGAAGCTAGAGAAGGGAGGAGAGAAGTCAGATGGAATGGAAATCTGTTTGCTGCCTCCCAAGCTGCAGCCACAAGTGCCACAGAAAGGTCCATCTGTTGCCCAGTGCAATTCCTGGCCCACTGGCTAGCATTTCCGCCAAAGTACAGAAAATGACTTCCAGAAAGTATACTACTATGCTGTACTAATTAATTATAGTTTTTATCTTATTCAGTGTACAAAAAGGCTATATGACTTTTGTGACAAATTATTAAACTAAGACACATGAGTCTTCTCTGGGTTTTATTTAATAATATAGATTGTTACATTTCCTCCTATTTTTTAAAACAAAATCTTAGATAATGTTTGAAAATCTGCCACATTTTCACCTTTGGAAAAGCTTCAAACAATTAAGTATGTTGTTGGAACACAGCCTCATCAACACAGAGAATTTTCTGCATAAAAAATGACAGTTAAGTGGAGAAATAATTTGAAATCAGAACTTTAAATTCACATCAACAATAACCTCAATGGAACTGAAGTTAACTATCTCATACACATACACACACACACACACACACACACACACACACACACACTCCACACATGCTAGATCAGAAGGCTATAGGCTTTGAATAATTATTTCTAATCCCCATAACAACCTTATGAGGTAGCTACTATTTCTCATTATGCATATGAATCAAAGACAGACTGAATAGCAACCTTAAATTTTTTTTTTTTTAAAAAAACTACGGAGTTCCCATCGTGGCGCAGTGGTTAACGAATCTGACTAGGAACCATGAGGTTGTGGGTTCGGTCCCTGCCCTTGCTCAATGGGTTAACGATCCAGCGTTGCCGTGAGCTGTGGTGTAGGTTGCAGACGCGGCTTGGATCCAGTGTTGCTGTGGCTCTGGTGTAGGCCGGCAGCTACAGCTCCAATTCGACCCCTAGCCTGGGAACCTCCATATGCTGAGGGAGCAGCCCAATAAATAGCAAAAAGACCAAAATAATAATAATAATTAAAAAAATAAATTAAAAAAACTAGTAATAAGTGACAGCAGAGGGGTTCTAAACTCAGATGTGACTTCGAAGTCCATGTTCTATGTGTGCTTTTCCACTCACAGATTTCAAATATTCTGTTCCACTGGAACCACGTAGCAGGGTCAGATAAATTCTAAACCTTCTAACTACATTCACATCCTAGGTTTCATCTTGCATTAGGAAGCAGAACTTAAATCTTACTCCAAGTGTCAATTTTTAATTAAGTAAATAACTCCATTATAAAGCTCTCAGCTATTCCCAATTTACCATTTCAGAACTGTTTAGTCTGAACCAACACATAGCTTTCTTGGCTGCTTAAAGAGTGGACCTTTACTAATTTTTCAATATTTTTGACCAATTCAATAAACGAGTATTAAAGAAAATAAATCAAGTTTCTTCAAAAGAGTTGAACGTCTTATAGGCAAAACCACTGTGATGGGTACCTGTCAAGAACTCTAAAAGATCTGAGACTTTTGTCTACTTTGTAACCCAACAAACAAATTAGCAGTAAGTTGAGAGGATACTGGCAGAAAGCATGAGACCCCTGTGTGAGTCAAAGGACTTTATTACTCACAGCATAGCAAGTGGCATGAGCAGCATATCTGTATCAGTTCCCCTTGCTCCCCAAATGTCACAGGAGCAACATATACGGGTATAGATGGATGCCTGCACATGCACTATATCACATTATTCGAGAGGAACTCTGAGGTAAGGGAACACAAATCTTTTATAATAAACAGTATTCATGCCTGCACTTTGTGTTTGAAGGGAGACACTATTTTACCAGAGAGAAGTAATGACTGCCCTTTGCTCCAGAGAAAAAAACTCTCATTCTTCCAAAAGACAGTCCTGAACAAAGGGCACCAACTAGTGTCTCACGCACAAGATATTCAGAAACATGAGACCCATGGAAAACTTATCTCCCTATCATATCATGAACATTCCTTATTGAGCAGGGATTAGAAGTTGTAGCCTCATCACAGAAAATATACAAGATAAAATAATATCATAAGCATCAAATTCTCTGTTGTCCTGCACTTAGACTCTGAGACAGAGGCAGGCAAATTCTGATTCTCACCTTCCAAGCCTCATTCTTATTTCCCAGCCAGCATCCTGACTTGACTTATAGCCTGTGTCATTCATTCAAAATTCCATTAAGCATCATGAATTAGGCACTACATGTTAGGGTAGGTAAAAAGCCAGTCAGATACCAACCCTAAGCAATCCCAATTACTGTTCCACTCTAGCACCAAATATTACTTGCTTAGATAATAACACTTCAGTGAAAGGAACTATACCCCCCAAAATTACCTCCACTTCAACTAAGATTGTGATTTTTACAAAGCTATTGTGATGGGACCAATTCTTTATCATCTTGGGGTTATACCTTATAGTTTACAGAAGTCTTACATACTGAAAAATGAGGGATAACTGGTAGCTGAGCACTAGACTATATCTGAACTATATTCTAATTCTACTGATGATAAATATAAAACATTGCCAAAATCAATTAATTACTACTCCCACTATCTCAAAGCTATTGGAAATGAATAAACATTCTGCAAAAATATAAAATTCCTAAAGGAAGTAAGCAATAGAAAAGAAAGGAAAATTATCAATTTGCACCTAATGATATATAATCGTTCATAAAGACACAAAACAAAGTGATGGAAATTGATTACTACATTTAGGTCTTATGACATGGAAAATATATGCTAGAATTATATGTCTTTAGGAGAGTGCATAAAATCAACCAACTAGGACACTTATTACCTAACATGAAAATGAAAAAATTAATTTTCTGTGCTCTTCAGTAATTGCCATTATTCAAATGCGAGCAGTTACAATATGTAAAATCTGATTAATATGCTCTCAAATACTAAGGATTCCTTATCTATTTTTCCATCTAAAAGAAATTTCAGGACTAAAAACACATACAACAAGAAAACAGGAGGCACCACAGCTGTCTGTCAATGCAAGAATAGAGATCGTCTTTGACTCTGATGTTGGAGCCTGATGGGAAATGACAACCCCATGGCTCTGGCATCTGCTTTCAACAGATGCCTTCTGCAAAGACAGGCGATTTCTTGATTCAGTATTCCCTAAAAGGGTGTTGGGCTGTCATTTAAAACAAGATAGTGAAAAATCAGACTATAACATTGAGGGCTTGTTGAATGATTAAGATTTATAGCTAAAGAACTTTTAGGCTACTCTATGATGAATTAAAATATTAACCGTAAGTACAGTGGAAAGAAAAAAGTGTGAAGTAGATACTCGAAAAAGTGAAGAAAAATGTTTTAAAGGCAACAGTTATGAGAAACAATAACAAGCAGACCTGCAGCAACCAATAATGGAAGGCTCCTTTTGAGCAGAGGCACTTAGAGAAGCAAGGATACAAACAAAAACAGATGCTGCAAGGAGAAACCACAGCTGCTAACCAGAGGGCAGATTACATTCATGCTCAGTGAGAATAGGACTGTGAGTCATACAACTATTAAGCCACGTGGAAGGACAAGACTTTATTTTTCTTAAAGGAGGGGGAGAGGCAGCTCCATGTCCATAGGAAATTCTACAAAATGTTTCAATTTCACCAAGAAATGATGCAGTGTAATGACATTCAAACATTTAAGTGATGTTTGAGAATGGCACAATACTTCAACCCTATAAAATGTATTATACTGTAAATCTGGTATTTTGAACCCATGTAATATTATTTATTAAATAGTTCTTGAAAAACTTCTATTTTCAAAAGACAAATGTTATAACCTCATCAAATAACTTTTACAAAAATAAATTCTCGATTGGGGAAGGACTTTCAAAGCACCAAATAAAGAAATAATTCACAAATAAAAGATTTCTAGATTTAGCTACATAAAAAGAAAAAATGCAAAAATGATACCAAAAACTCACAGATAAAACCTGGCCAAGGACATAAACAGATTCAAATAGAAAATTATCAATGATGTATATTTAAGACCAAGATGTATATAAAAATACATTCAACCTCAATGCTAATAAAAAGAAATGTAAAGAATAAGACACTAAAATTCACCCATCAAATTTAAAGGTTTTTTAAACTATTATTCAGTGTTAGCAAGGCTACTTTGAATTGGGCACGTCCCCACACACCACTGATGTGATTTCAACATAAGGTAACCTATCTAGAAAGCAATATGGCAATATGAATCAAGGTCCTTAAAAATGTTCATAGCAATTGATCCAAGGATTCAAACAAGTAATTTTTAAAACCAAGTAAAGATGCATAAAAAACTAGGTACATTTTAAAGTTATTTAAAAGAGTAGAAAATTAGAAACAAATGTCCAACAATAGATAAAGGCTAAATAAAATATGGTAAACCTTCAAAGCGGAATATAGCCTGTAGTCTTTAAAAATGATATTATAGACTTGATTCCTAATATGGAAATAAGAATGCTCACAGGATAATAGCTAGAACACACAAAATATAAAAAACTTTATCCCATTATAAGCCAGTCGTTTCCTTTTAAAATGTACATTTTAGGGAGTTCCCATCGTGGCTCAGATGTAACAAACATGACTAGTATCCATGACGTGGTGGGTCCAATCCCTGGCCTCACTAGTATCCATGAGGTGGTGGGTTAGGGATCCCACATTGCTGTGAGCTGTAGTATAGGTCACAGATGCGGCTAGGATCTGGCATGGCTATGGCTGTGGGTAGGCCAGCAGCTACAGCTCCAATTCGACCCCTAGCCTGGGAACTTCCATATGCCACAGGCGCAGCCCTAAAAAAAAAAATTTACATTTTATACAATCAAATAAAGACCTACAGGTATGTGCAAGGTGATGAGTGTCGGGGTATTAAGGAAATACACCAAAATGTTAATATTCACTCAAGATGGGTAGAATAGGAGTGACCTGTATTTTCTCTATGCTTTTATTTTCCAAATTTTCTATGATAAGCAAGTATTGCTTTTGTTATAAAACAATATTACAATATTTTTTAAATATTATATTCCAGAAGGTAAACTGAATTCTAACCACATATATTCCATTCATAAGAATGATATATACAGACAGTTGTAAGCTAATTACAAATTAGTATTTTATACAATTATTTTGTTTTTATGGGGCACAACTTGGTCTGCTACTAAACATCTATCACTGTGCCATCATGTTTTATTGCTATTCTACTATATGTCATAATTTTTAAATGCAAATTACAAAGAAAGTATGCAACTTTCAATGCCAAAAATCATGCTCTCATGTAAATTATTTTCTTAAAGCAAAAACCAAGAAACTATACAATTTGAATTGTTATAGTCTGATTAATGAAATAAGCAGCGACAAAATATGTCAACCTGCCCATACCTAAGACATCTGAATTGATGTATGATTAATCTAATGCTGATGTTCTCTCTGCCTAGGTCAATTTATCAACTAGTCACTGAAAATTAAATGGATCTGCTTATACAGATGGGGAATCCACAGACAGGAAGGACCAACTGTATGAGGCCATTTTACATAAGGGACTTGAGCATCTGTGGATTTTGGTACCCCCGGGGGTCCTAGAACTAATGCCCAGTGGATACCAAGAGACAAGTATACAGTATACTTTTTATTTGCATTAATTATGATATCTTAGTATGTTTCTACTGCATGAGAAAAGAAAGTATAATGTAACATGAGAACTATCTGTATCAAACTGACTTCCCAAGATAACTCTTAACAGGTTTTGAATTCCAAAACAAAAGTAGTCCTGGAGGACAGTTAAAAAAAAAAAGTGCAAGTTACTATGCTAAACAAAACTAACTGCTTCCTCTTTGATGTATCCAGATTATGACAAATTTTACAGCCAGTCAACTGTGCCCCTTAAAAAATACTCTACTTATAGAGCAAGGATCATCCCTACTTGAGCTATTCAACAAAAAAAGCACTCAATACTGGGTGCCAAAATTAAAAGCAAGTTACAGTAAGCTACTTACAAAGTAATGACAAATTCCACAAACCAGGCCAAAGAAAACCCCATTAGTTTATCTTAAGTGGTCAAGCGGCTCCTACACAGCAGCACACTGGCAAGCTACCAGTAAGACCAAATGGATTCAGACAGTTTATTACTAACACAAACAGAGAAAGCATGATCAGTATGGTGTCAGTTCCCCATGTCCCTAGTCCCACAGGACAAAACCAAACTGGAGGGAGGGATCAAATGATAGAAAACATGCACAGTAGGTTACTCTATCATTGAGAACCACTCTAGACAGCTTTGCAAATTTATACTCACAGTTTATCTAAAAGATTGTCCCATGTATCACAATAATGAAAGAAGGAGATAATAAACTATCTTGAGGCAGCCTCCCACAAGATAGGGAGGTGAAATGACCTGTCATCTATCTTACCATGTACCAGGAAGGATCGATCAGAGAGTCTTTTCCCAAGATTTGAGTCAGATTATGGTACAGTCTTGCCTATCTGGACTATGTGGAGATGTGTGAGATCACCAAGATACCACGGCAAAGCTGTCCCTCTAGTTTACAGTCACACAAATATAACAAGAAGTCAACATATAAAATTGTCATTCTCCTTGCCATAATTTTAAGTTTAGAAATATGACAAGCATTTACTATCAACTGTTGCAGAGATACACAGCAGCCAACAGAAAACTGTAGGGTATTTTCGTACAGAAAGTGTTACCTGCCCTCAAAGAGTTTAAACTCATCTTGGGATAAATAATGTAAAGCTAAGAGCACAATTGCACCTGGCTGTATACTCATATTTAAATAATAACTTAACCATCTAACAATAGAGGAATGGTTAAATAAAATATGGTACATACATACAACAGACTATTAGGCAGTAGTTAAAAATCACGTTATAAAACATATTTCTTCAGTGGAACAGTAGCATAAAGAAAACTCTTAGAACAATTTGGAAAAGTATACAATAGACTATAATGGAAAGACTTTAAAAGAAAGGAACATTACATAGATTAATGTTGAGAAAACATTCGATCATGAGGTGATGACTCATGAAGAGAAGCAGTGAATATACAGAGCAAGTGGAGTTCCTGCTGTGGCTCAGTGGGTTAAAAGCCAGAAATAGTGTCCATGAGGATGCGGGTTCAATCCCTAGCCTTGTTCAGTGGGCTAAGGATCCAGTGTTGCTGCAAGCTTCAGTTTAAGTCGCAGATGTGGTCTGGATCCAGAGTTGCTCTGGCTGTGGCATAGGCCAGCAGTTGCTGCTCTGATTTGACCCCTAGCCTGGGAACTTCCATATGCCATAGGTGCAGCCTTAAAAAAAAGAAAATATATACACAGTGATTATTTGCAAGGGCTTATGACAAATGAAGGACAGCAAGTCAGTGTAAGACAAGAAAACTAGACCAAAACTTGAGAAATGATGTTAGAGCTATACTACTGCAAAAACTGCTGAACCAGAGTTCCCTTCGTGGCTCAGTGGTTAACAAATCCAACTAGGAACCATGAGGTTGCAGGTTTGATCCCTGGCCCTGCTCAGTGGGTTGGAGATCCAGCGTTGCCGTGAGCTGTGGTATCGGTCACAGACGCTGCTCGGATCTGGCGTTGCTGTGGCTCTGGCGTAGGCTGGGAGCAACAGCTCTGATTGGACGCCTAGCCTGGGAACCTCCATATGCCATGGGTGCGGCCCCAGAAAAAACAAAAAAGACAAAAAACAAAGATTAAAAAAAACGCTGGGAGTTCCCGTCATGGCGCAGTGGTTAACGAATCCGACTAGGAACCATGAGGTTGCGGGTTTGGTCCCTGCCCTTGCTCAGTGGGTTAACGATCCGGCGTTGCCGTGAGCTGTGGTGTAGGCTGCAGACGCAGCTCGGATCCCGGGTTGCTATGGCTCTGGTGTAGGCCGGTGGCTACAGCTCCGATTCGACCCCTAGCCTGGGAACCTCCATTTGCCGCGGGAGTGGCCCAAGAGATAGCAAAAAGACAAAAAAAAAAAAAAAAAGCTGAACCCAAAACAAAATGGGCATTCATCTCACAATTTTTCCTGGATTTCATCTACAAATATGATTTTCAAATATGATTACTATATAAGATTCCAAAATATTGTTGAAAAAAACTAGAGATACAAATAAATCAAAGACATCCCAGAGTTCCCCACTTTGGTACAGTGGGTTAAGACTCGAACTGCAGCGGCTCAGGTCACTGCAGAAGTTCAGGTTCAATCTCTAGCCCAGTGTAGTGGGTTAAAAGGATCTGGTGTTGCTGCAGCTGTGGCGTAGGTCGCAGCTGCAGCTTGGATTCAACTCTCGGCCTGAGAATTTCCATATGCTACAGGTACAGCCATTAAAAAAAAAAAAAAAAAAAAGACATCCCATACTCATGGATTGGACAACTCACTATTGCTAAGACAACAAAACTTCCCCAAACTGATCTACAGATTCAACACAATCCCTATCAAAATCACAACTTGCATTTTCTGAAGAAGATGACAAGCTTATCCTAAAATTCATGTGTCCCAGAATAACCAAAGCAATCTTGAAAAAGAACAATGTTCGAAGACTCACACCTCTGGATTACAAAACTTAACACACAGCTATAGAAATCAAGATAGACTGGTACCAAGTTAAGAACAGGAATATAGATCAATGGATTGGAATTGAAAACCCAGAAGTAAACATTCACATTTATGATCAATTGATTTTCAACAAGGGTAACAATAAAACTGGATGTGGAAAGAAATTTTCCAGAAATGGTGCTGAGAGAACTGGATACACATATCCTTAAGAATGAAGTTGGGCCCTGACACCACACACACAAAAAACCTCAAAATGGGTAATACATAAAAATGTAGGAGCTAAAACTACAAAACTCAAAAGAAAACAAAAGAATAAACCTTCATAACCCTGGGTTAGGCAATGGCTCCTTAGATATGACATGAAAAGCATAAGCAACATAAGGAAAAAAATAGATGAAATGGGCTTCATCAAAATTTTTAAATTTTGTGGGAGTTCACATTGTGGTGCAGTAGAAATGAATGAGGGTGCAGAGTCCATACCTGTCCTCACTCAGTGGGTCAGGGATCTGGCGTTGCCATGAGCTGTGGTGTAGGTCACAGACACAGCTCAGATCTAGCGTTGCTGTGGCTGTGGCATAGGCTGGCAGCTATAGCTCCAATTTGACCCCTGGCCTGGAAACTTCCATATGGCGCACCTGCGGCCCTAAAAAAATGCACCCCAATATTCACTGCAGCACTATTTACAATAGCCAAAACATGGAAGCAACCTAAATGTCCATCAACAGAGTTCTGGATAAAGATGTGGTACATATATACAGTGGAATATTACTCAGCCATGAAAAATCATGAAATAATCCCATTTGCAGCAACATGGATGGACCTGGAAATTATCATACTAAGTGAAATGAATCAGACAGAGAAAGATATATCATATGAGATCACTAATACGTGGAATCTTATTAAAAATTATACAATATGGAGTGCCCATAGTGGCTTGGTGGTTAACAAACCAGACTAGCAACCATGAGGATGTGGGTTCAATCCCTGGCCTCACTAAGTAGGTTAAGGATCCGGCATTGCCACGAGCTGTGGTATAGGTCACAGACACGGCTTGGATCCCATGTTGTTGTGGCTGTGGCGTAGGCCAGCCGCTACAGCTCTGATTCGACCCCTAGCCTGGGAACCTCCATATGCCACAGGTGCAGCAAAAAATAAAATTATACAAGAGAACTTACAAAACAGACAGAAATCGACTCAAAGATTTTGAAACCGAATTTAAGTTTACCAAAGGGAAAACATGGGGGGGGGGATAAGTTAGGGGGTTGGGATTGATATGTTCACACTACTATATACAAAACAGATGGGTAACAAGGACCTAGTGTATAGCACAGGGAAATTTACTCAAAACTGTGTAATAATCTATATGGGGAAAGAATCTGCAAAGGAATGGATATATGTATATGTATAACTGATTTACCCTGCTATACACCTGAAATTAACACAAATTTGTAAGTCAACTATATTCCAACAATTTTTTTTTCTTTTTAGTGCTGCACCTGTGGCATATGAAATTCCCAGGCCATGGGTCAAATGGGAGCTGCAGCTGAGTCCTACGCCACAGCCATGGCAACACTGAATCCGAGCTGCGTTTGCAACCTATGCCACAGCTTGCAGCAATGCCAGATCCTTAACCCACTGAGCAAGGCCAGTAATCAAACCTGCATCTTCACAGACACTACGTCAGGTCCTTAACCTGCTGAGCCACAATGAGAACTCCCAATAAAATTTTTTTGAAAAAGACATAAATTTGATTAATAAAATTTAGAGCATTCATTCAGCAAAAGACTCCTTAATAAGCAAAAAGGCAAGTTATATACTAGGAGAAGATATTTACAATATACAAAACTGACAAATGATTAATATAGTATTAGTATTTTGCCCAATAAAAATTGGGCAAAATAAATTATTTCACAGTACAGGAAACACATGTGGCCAGGTAATCAAGACATTTGAAAGTATGTTAACAAAACTGGTCATGAGAGAAATGTAAATCAAGAAATGAAAATCTCACATATGTCAGAATGGCTATGGTCAAAAAGGAGTTCCCTAGTGGTTCAGTGGAGTAAGGATCTGGCATTGTCACTGCTGTGGCTCAGGTCATTGCTGTGGTGCAGGTTTGATTCCTGGCCCTAGAACTTCTGCATACCTCAGGTGCAGCCAAAAAAAAGTCTACAGTAATAAATGGTGGAGATGGTTGAAGAAAAGGGAACCCTCCTAGACTGTTCATGGGAATATAAATTGTTGCAGCCACTACAGAAAACAGTAATGGAGGCTACTTACAACACTAAAAATAGAGTTACTATATGATCCAGCAAAGCCACTCCTGGACATATATCTGGAAAATATGAAAACTCTAATTTGAAAAGACACATGCATCCCAGTGTTCATAGCAGCACTATTTACAATAGCCAAGACGTGGAAACAACCCAAGTGTCATCAACAGATAATTGGATTAAGAAGATGTGTGCGTGTGTGTGTGTGTGTATATGTGTGTGTGTGTGTGTGTTACACAGAATATTACAGTAGAGTATTACTTAGCCATAAAAAAGAAATATTGCCATTTGCAGCAACATGGATGGACCTAGAGATTATCATACTAAATGAAGTAAGTTAGAGAAACACAAATACTATAGGATATCACTTATACGTGGAGTTTAAAAAAAAGATACAAATGAACTTATTTACAAAACAGAAACAGACTCACAGACATAGAAAACAAACTTATGGTTACCTAAGGGAAAAGGAGGGGGGAGGGCTAAACTAGGAGTTTGGGGTTAACAGATACTCACTACTACATATAAAGTAAATAAATAGCACAGGAAACTATATTCAATATGTTATAATAACCTATAATGGAAAAGAATCTTAGAAAGAATATATATATATATATGTGTATATGTATATATGTACACACATATATATAACTGAATTACTTTCCTGTACACCCGCAACTAACACGATATTGTAAATAAACTATACTTCTATAAAATATAATCGTTTCATACAACAACAACAAAAAAGACTTCACTGAACTACCATTTTAAACTTGTTTGGCCAAAATGTTTAAACCTAACAAAATTATGTGTTGGAGGAGATATGAATTCATAGCATCTCTTATACATATTGATGGAAATGTAAACTCTAAACCAGTTTGGCATTATGTTCTCAAACTGAACATTAAAATACCATATAGCCCAGCTATTCCACTCCCAAGTATATACACAAGAGAAATTCTTGCACACGTGCAATAGATGTATAATAATGCTTATATCAGCACTGTTCACAAGAGCAAAAATATGTTAAGAACCCAAATGGCCATGAGTGAGAAAGTGGATAAGAGTGCTATAGTCACACAACAAAAGATAATGCAGCCATCAAAAAGAATAAACTACAGCTTCATGCAACAACTTAATAAATGATGAATCACAGCAACTTAATATTAAGTAATATAAAAATTACCAGTAACAAAGAGTTATATGCGAGCTTTTTTACATTTTTTTTTTAGTTTTTTGTTTGTTTGTTTGTTGTCTTTTTGCCTTTTCTAGGGCCACTCCCACTGCATATGGAGGTTCCCAGGCTAGGGGTCTAATCGGAGCCGCAGCCACCAGCCTACACCAGAGCCACAGCGACGCGGGATCCAAGCCGCGTCTGCGACCTACACCACAGCTCACTGCAACGCCGATCCTTAACCCACTGAGCAAGGCCAGGGATCGAACCAGCAACCTCATGGTTCCTAGTTGGATTCGTTAACCTCTGTGCCACGACGGAAACTCCATGAGCTTTTTTACGTTTTTAAAAGTTCAAAACAAGGAATAAACAATGTATTATTAAGGAGTCAGCTAACTGGCTCACAGGTATGTTTTAGGAGCAATAAATTTACAGTCATATTTACATATTAGGCAGACCACAATAGCTACAGCGTGAAGGACTAACTGGACTTGAAGCAAACTGAGATCATTTGGCACAGATATCATTTGGGAAAACTGCTGATAGGTCTACTTAAAGGGGAATAGAAGAGAACCTGAACAATAATGGGAGTGAGAACTGAGAAGAAGGAAATAGATCCAAAAGCTATTCAAAGAGTTATGATTAAGAGGTCTTAGTTCCTAACAGATATATAGGGTGGGGGAAAATCAGAGTTTAAAATGTTTCAAGTTTCTGGTCTGGGAGACGAGAGGGCTTAGGGTCAATGACAAAAGTTGGGAGGGTTTTGGGGGGGGTTGGGTTTTTTTTTTTTTATATTTTGAGTCTGAAGAGACTCTGGGATGTCCATAATCATGTAGTTTCCTCTTTTTATGATTAAGTACAAGATCTGATCCTTCCTACTTCAAAGCCCATCCTCCATCTCCACTTTAAAGCCCTTTCTGATGTTCTACCACAATACAACACAATCACCTCTCTCTCTTCAAATTTGCACATAACTTTGCTTTCATTTATGACATGTATCTTACTGTAGCCCAACACTGCTCAGTCTTGGCTCCATTGACTTTTTGGACTAGCTAAGTCTTTGCTGTGTGGGCAGTCTTTTTCATTGTAGGGTGCTTCGCAGCATTCCTGGTCTCTACCCACTAGATGTCAGTAGCATCCACAAGTTGTGACAATCAAAACTGATTTCAGACATAACAAATATCCTCTGTGGGCAAGTTCCCCCACCCCTTGAAAACCACTGATCTAGCCTATATAATAGATACATGACCACTTATTTTATACCACTATGAAATCATAAATTCCTTCAAGGCAGAAACTTTACCACCTTGTCCACTACACAAAACAGATAATGACAAATCCATTCTTACATTATCTATGATCAATTTACTATTTTTAATTTATAAATATCTTTTTTTGGCCACACCCATGGCACACAGAATTTCTGGGGCCAGAGATCAAACCCGTGCCACAGCAGCAACCCAGTCGCAGCAGCGACACCACCAGATCCTTAACCCACTGAGCCACCAGGGAACTCCTTTAATTTATAAATAGTTTTAAAAGTAATTGACTTTCCATTGACACAGACATCCCCAACCAATTAGCTCAAAGTATTAAGAATTTAAATATTGTAATTACTTTTTGAAGAGAGGAAAATTTCTAGGCTGCACACTCTAGAGTCTCTTAGGGACATAATCATTTAATAAAGTCATTTTTGAATGAAACCCAGATTCACAAATGTTCTAGAACTGGTTAATCTCAGTAGACTTCAAATAAAATTTATGGCACAGTTATTTTATTTCTGTTTCTTGTCACCTTGGATCTCTATTATACATAAAATTCAACTGAAAGAGAATTAATTTAAAAGTAACGACAATCTCTGTCACAAATTATAAGAATATACAGATTAACAATGTCCACAAATAGGGAAGAATTTACTTTGCTATTTGGAAAAAAAAAAACTTTAAAAAAATTTCTTATCAAAAAATATGTAAGACAATATATTTTTCTTAAATTATCCATTACAGTCCATTAACTGGTCTTCTGTAAGTGGAATTCTATCAATTTGTAATTTATTTGAAACAGGAAAATGTACAAATTAAAAGTTAGACCTTTAGCAGACTCAATACAATGAAGTGAGACTAAACAAGCTTAAATTATTCTTATAAAACATTTGTACAGTCTTTTTTTTTTCTTTTTTTCTTTTTGTCTTTTTGCCATTTAGGGCCACAGCTGCGCCACATGGAGGTTCCCAGGCTAGGGGGCCAATCTGAGCTGCAGCTGCGGGCCTACACCACAGTCACAGCAATTCAGGATCCAAGCCGCATCTGCAACCTACACCACAGCTCACGGCAACACCGGATCCTTAACTCACTGAGGGAGGCCAGGGACTGAACCTGCATCTTCATGGATGCTAGTCAGGTTCGCTAACTGCTAAGCCACCACAGGAACTCCACAGTCTTCTTTTTTTTTTTTGTCTTTTTTTTGTCTTTTTTGTTGTTGTTGTTGTTGTTGCTATTTCTTGGGCCGCTCCCGCGGCATATGGAGGTTCCCAGGCTAGGGGTCCAATCGGAGCTGCAGCCACCGGCCTACGCCAGAGCCACAGCAACGCGGGATCCGAGCCACATCTGCAACCTACACCACAGCTCACTGCAACGCCGGATCGTTAACCCACTGAGCAAGGGCAGGGACCGAACCCGCAACCTCATGGTTCCCAGTCGGATTCATTAACCACTGCGCCACGACGGGAACTCCCCACAGTCTTCTTTTATTACATCAAATAGTTCCCTGGAGTATAAGGTATATTTTTCTGTAAAGGAAGCAGAGAAAACTTTCTGAAACTTTTCAAAGAACTGATTATAAGCATATTACAATGCTTCAAGAAATACCCAAACATGGAGTTCCAGTAGTGGCTCAGGTAACTAGACCCCTAGCCTGGGAAAACTAAAAGATTTCCCATCCTAGATCATGATGGTGAGCAGCTTCTGAACAATGGGGGTGGGTATCACACAGCATAAGTATCCCTTAGAATGTGCTGCTGAGACAGATTAAGAGAATGATGTGCCCTTTTGCAAAGTTTCACTGTATGTCTTGGAACTTAAATACCACCGCCCAGGCAATCAACATGCTCTAAGTCTTCTATTATTTTTATTTGTGGAAAGTGTCCTTAACATTATCTATCACGCTGTCAGTGGGGTTCCGGACCATGTCCATCTCTTTTCTTTTAATGAAAAATAAATGCTTCCTAGTTTATATTATAAATGCTTCTTAGTTTATATTATAAATAACCTAAATCAAAATATTAAATTTTAGTCAGTTTGCTAACATTTTGTTGAGGATCTTTGCATCTATGTTCACCAATGATATTGGCCTGTAATTTTGTTTTTTGTGGTATCTTTATCTTGTTTTGGTATCAGGATAATGGTGGCCTCAAAGAACGAGTGTGGAAGTGTTCCTTCCCCTGCAATTTTCTGGAATAGTTTCAGAAGGATAGATGTTAACTTCTCTCTAAATGTTAGGCAGAAATCACCTGTAAAGTCATCTGGTCCTGGACTTTTGTTTGTTAAGTTTTTCAATTACCAATTAAATTTTAGTGCTAGTTCATAATTTCATCTATTTCATCCTGGTTTGGTGTTGGGAGATTATACCTTTCAAAGAACTTGTCTATTTCTTCTGGGTTGCCTATTTTACTGGTATATAGTTGTTCTTAGTATCTCTCATGTTCTTTGTATTTTGTGATATTTGTAACGTCTCCCTTTTCATTTACAATTTTACTAATTTGGGCCTTCTCCCTTTTTTGCTGAGTCTGGCTAAAAGTTTACTAATTTTGTTTATCTTTTCAAAGACCCAGCTTTCAGTTTCATTGATATTTTCTCTTTTTTTTTTTTCAGTCTCTATTTCATTTATTTCTGCTCTGATCTTTACAATTTCTTCCCTTCTACTAACTTTGGATTTTGTTTGTTCTTCTTTCTCTAGCTGCTTTAGCCATAAGGTTAGGTTGTTTTGAGATTTTTCTTGTTTCTTGAGGTAGCTCATATTGCTATAAACTTCCCTCTTAGAACTGCTTCTGCTGCATCCCATATGTTCTGGATCATTGTGTCTTGTTTTCCTTTGTCTCTAGGTATGTTTTGATTTTTTCTTTCATTTCTTCAGTGATCCATTGGTTGTTTAGTAAGCATTTTGTTTAGCTTCCACACGTTTTTGCTTTTTACAGTTTTTTTGTTTTGTTTTGTTTTGTTTTTTCTTTTTTTGGTGCTTTTCAGGGCTGCACCTACAGCATATGGAAGTTCCCAGAGTAGGGGCTGAATTGCAGCTACAGCTGCCGGCCTACACCACAGCCACAGCAATGCAAGATCTGAGCCATGTCTACGACCTACAGCACAGCTCATGACAACAAGGGATCCTTAGCCACTGAGCGAAGCCAGGGATCAAACCTGTGTCCCCATGCATACTAGTCAGGTTCGTTACCACTAAGCCATGAAGGGAACTCCCACAGTTTTTTTTTCCTTTTCTTGTGGTTGATTTCTAATCTCATAGCACTGTAGTCCAAAGAGATGCTTGATATGATTTCAATTTTCTTAAATTTACTGAGGCTTGCTTTGTGGCCCAGCATGTGATCTCTACTGCAGAATATTCCATGTGCACTTGAAAACATGTGTATTCTGCTCCTTTCAGATGGAATGCTCCCTAAATATTAATTAAGTCCATTCTGTCTAATGTGTCATTTAAGACCAGTGTTTTCCTATTGATTTTCTATCTGGATTGATCTATCCATTGACGTAAGTGAGGTGTTAGGTTTCCCCACTAGGAGTTCCCTGGTGCCTCAGCGGGTTAAGGATCCAGTGTCACTGCAGCAGCTTGGGTTGCTGCTGTAGCACAGGTTCCATCCCTGGCCTGGGAACTTCTATATTCTGTGGGTGCAGCCAAGAAAAAAATCTATGACAAAGGAGGCAAAAATATACAATGGAAAAAAGACAGTCTCTTCAATAATTGGTTACTGGGAAAACTGGAGAGCCACATGTAAAAGAATGAAATTAGAACATTTTCTAACACCATATACAAAAAATAAACACAAAATGGATTAAAGACATAAATGTAAGACTGGATATCATAAAACTCCTAAAGGAAAACATAGGCAGAACACTCCTTGGTATAAATCTCAGCAATATTTTTTTCAATCTGCTAGAGTAATAGAAATAAAAATAAAGAAATAGGGGAGTTCCCTGATGGTTCAGCTGGTTAAGGATCCAGCATTGTCAATGCTGTGGCTCTGGTTACTGCTGTGGCACAGGTCCACTCCTGGCCTTGGAACTTGCATGCTGCAAGTGCAGCCAAAAAAATTAATTAATTTTAAAAAATTAAAAGTGGGATCTAATTAAACTTAAAAATTTTTGCACAGCAAAGGAAACCATAAACAAAACAAAGACAACCCACAAAATGTGAGAAAATCTTCACAAATATCACTACCAACAAGGGATTAATTTCCAAAATATAAAAAGAGCTCATATAGCTTAAGCTTAATATCCAAAAATACAACAACCTAATCAAAAAATGGGCAAAAGACCTAAAGAGACATTTATCTGAAGATACACACATGGCTAAGAGGCACATGAAAAGATGTTCAATATCACTAAATATTAGAGAATGCAAAGCAAAACTACAATGAGGTATCACCTTACACCAGTCAGAATGGCCATCATTTAAAAGTCTACAAATATTAAATGCTATCAAAGGTGTGGAGAAAAGGGGACCCTCCTACACTGTTGGTGGGCATATAAACTGGTGCAGCCATTACGGAAAACAGTATGGAGGTTCCTTAAAAAACTAAAATTAGTTACCATATGATCCTACAATTCTACTCCTGGGCATATATCCAGAGAAAACCATAATTTGAAAAGATACTTGCACCCTAATGTTCACTGCAGCACTATTTACAATAGCCAAGACATGGAAGCAACCTAAATGTCCATCAAGATGAATGGATAAAGATGATATATATACTATAGAATATTTCTCACCCATAAAAAAGAATGAAATAATGCTGCATTGACATGGATGGACCTAGAGATTATCATATTAAGTGAACTAATCAGAGCGATAAGGGCAAATATCATATATCACTTACATGTGGAATCTTAAAAAATGATACAAATGAACTTTCTTTACAAAACAGAAATAGGCCCACTCCTGGCCTAGATATAGAAAACAAACTCATGGTTACTAAAGTGGATAGTGGGGGCCAGCGAGGGAGATAATTTATAGATTAGGGGTTAACATATACATACTACCACATATAAAAGAGGTAAACAACAAGGACCTACTCTATAACACAGGGAATCATACTCAATATCCTGTAATAACCTACAATGGAAAAAAGAATCTGAAAGAAGATTATATAAATATACATGTATATGTATAAGTGAATCATTCTGCTGAACACTTGAAACACAACATTGTAAATTAACCATACTTCAATAAAAAAGAAAAAAATATTAAATGTTAAACTTTAACCAAACCCCAATTCTAAAATATACCAATCAACCACTTCTGTTCTTTTACCTGTCATGCAGTATATATAATAATTTTTTCAGAAAACAGGTAAGCTCCTATTTTTCAAAAGCAACTAATTTAGCTGCTTGCCACACAGTTCTAATGCTAAAACTGTGGCTTATTCTCCCATAGCGACTCCTTATTTTGCTCTACTGAGTACCTCTTATTTTGCTCATAACCTCTTTTTCCCAGATGACACTCACTAACTTAAGATTAAAATTTAGGGGAGTTCCCGTCGTGGCGCAGTGGTTAACGAATCCGACTAGGAACCATGAGGTCGAGGGTTCGGTCCCTGCCCTTGCTCAGTGGGTTAAGGATTCGGTGTTGCCGTGAGCTGTGGTGTAGGTTGCAGACACGGCTCGGATCCCACGTTGCTGTGGCTCTGGCATAGGCTGGAGGCTACAGCTCCGATTGGACCCCTAGCCTGGGAACCTCCATATGCCGCGGGAGCGGCCCAAGAAACAGCAAAAAGACAAAAAAAAAAAAAAAAAAGATTAAAATTTAGGACATTAATGTCCCCAGATATCTACTTTCCCATTCACCTTCACATAATTCAGGTTAACTCCTCCCTTCCATTGCTAACAAGTCCCCACCCAGTCCATGAAGACTCTTCCTCCTCCTCTTGCATTTTAACACTGAACTCTCTACCAGTTCCCTCCTCTCAGCTTCCAAGTATGTTTGAGAAAATATAGTGAACCTTCAGTTAACATCTGCCTTTAACATGCAATACTATTCTCAACTCCATATCCAGGCAATTTCTCACCTGAAAGTCTGCAACTCTCCCTCTTGCCTAATCGTGTACTGATCATTTAACTCAGGATTCAGAAATACCTAACTTCATAGGAAACTTTCCCAAACTTAACCCCCAATAAAATTAAGCCTTGTGTCATAGTTTCACATCACTTATTTGTACAGTTTATAAAAGTATACAACTTTGAATAGTGTTATATATTATAAATCTGTTCTATTGTTACACATATTTCTGTACACATTCATCTATTTTATAAATGCTTCAAGGACAAGAACCACATCTCTCTTTTTTTTTTGGGGGGGGTTGCATCTGTGGCATGTGGAAGTTCCCAGGCCAGGAATCAAACCCATGCCACAGCAGCAACCCAAGCCACTACAGTGCCAACACTGGATCCTTAACCCACTGAGCCATAAGGGAACTCCACATTTCTCTTCCTATTGACCATAATCATGTTTCCAATGTTGGAGCTCAGAAATAGTGGAAGCTTTTCTTAAATCTTAATGAACCTATTCTAAAATCATCAGAAACTCATGAAGACAAGCTATGCAAATACCATGCACAAAACACACTGTACCAAAAACAAAAACTATGTAATCTATTAAGTTAAATAAGTTTTTCATCTTTCACATTAAATAACCTATTTATTAGCATAGTGTTTATTTTAATAATAACTTTGTTATAAGAAGAGAAAGTGCTGCAATGGAAATAACACTGAAATAGTGGTAGAACTGAAAAACCTAGCCTCTGACACACTCTCTGCCATATACTAGCCACTTCACGTTAGGCAAATCACTTAACTCTCTCAATAATAAGGAGTAATTACTATGCATTCTGCAAAGCTCACAGGGTCATTGTTAGGATACATGGGGTAATACATAAGAACGTGCTTAGAATTTATAAAGAGCTATATAAATGGTATTATTTTAATGATAAATGTACCCTCCAATTAAAGATAACATTTTATTTTAAAATGTGAACTCAAGAGTTTCCGGTGTGGCTCAGCAGTAACAAACCCAACTAGTATCCATGAGGACGTGGGTTCGACCCCTGGCCTTGCCCAATGGGTTAAGGATCCAGCGTTGCCGCGAGCTGTGGTGTAGGTGTAGGTGGAAGATGCAGCTTGGATCCTGCGTTGCTGTGGTATAAGGTATGGGCTGGCAGCTGCAGCTCAGATTCAACCCATAGCCTGGGAACTTCCATATGCCATGAGTGTGGCCCTAAAAAGACAAATAATAATAATAATAAAAAAATGTGAACTTACAAAAGAAAGAAATTAAGGGGCAACTATTTATGCTATAAAAGAATTAATCACTGAATAAAATAAATTACTACAAGGTTCAGCAACTCAAATTCGATCTAAAGCAATTAAAATCCGAGTCAACCGTCCAAAATGTCATTCACTCTCAATTTTTCAGTAAGATATTTATTACATAAAGCAAAGAAGATATTTGAATCAGGCCACAAAATCACAAGCTCATTCCACTGAATGCACTAAAATGGCCTTCACCTATGTAACAAAATTAGATGCTGCAAAGTTTATCTGGCTCCAACACAATGCACCATGCCCCACAGTTGAAGAGGTGAGCCAGCACATGTAGGAAACACTAGAGTTGACTCCAGGTTTACAGGAAAACACGTGATAAACTAGGACACAGCATAATCTAATGTAAAGAATTCCTAAATCTGTTTCACAGACCTATTGTTTATGAACATAAAGAGGTATGAAGAAGCAGAGGGAGCAGCTGCAACTAGACCAAGACTTAATTGTAGCACTGGTGACAAAGCCAAATATGTAAAGTTTCAGGATTTCTTTGGGTAGCCACTAAAATCATTTTCAAGCTCTCTTAAAGTCAAATTATCACAGTATCCAGACAAACTAAAAAGTTCTAAGCAATTTCCCTTTGTCTTGCCAAGTCTACCCACGGACCACCAAAGACAAGACAGTACAACCAGAATCAGCTACTTTCCTGAAATGGGTTACTAACTTTCTGATCCCTGTTTTTATTCTTTATGTGGGTGAGGATTTTAATCAAGAAGTATCTGCAAGGCATATCAATTCAAAAAAGGTCAGGAGCACAAACCAACAACTGGAGAGTCAAGTAAATTGGCAACCTCTCCCTTTTAAATGTTAATCACCTAAAAAGGCTGCCATAATTAGCTCTGAGCTCCATCTTAGGAAAGGAAGGGGAGTGAGGCTGAAAAGGGTAACAGAAATAAGGAGGGCAGCAGGAGGGAGGGAAAAAGTGAAGAAGAACAGACACAAGCACTGCAGAGAAGTAAAAAGATACCAAAGATAAACTTTGTGCACAGTTACCCATTTTCCATTTTCCCTCACAAGAGGACTATTAATAGAGAAAACAAGATTTTGTTGCTGCACATTTTAGGGGCACTATTTTCCTAATGCAAAATTATCAAACAGTATTAAATATAAACCAGAATTACACAAGGGAACTGGAGAAACTATAGCTTCCTGGTAAGTTTCTAGTCACTAAAGACATAATATGATAAAAAACAAAATAACTGCTTCACATAAGTCTATCAAAAAGAATACTGTGGAGGGGATGTACTGAGGTTTGGGGATGGAAATGCTATAAAACTGGGTTGCGATGATCATTGCACAACTATAAATGTAATAAAATCCATTGAGTAATACAAAAAAGAATACTGAACTAGACACTTAGTTCCTAACTTTGGTTTAGACCCTCTTGACAAGTGGCTTTAGGTTAATCAACAAACTTTTATCAATGTTCTCATTCACTCAATAACTATTTCTTGAGTGCCTAAAAAATGAGCTATTTTAGAGTTTTCTCAGCCCTGACTGCACATTAGAATCATCTGAGAATACTTTAAAAAAAAAAAAAACTCTTTAGGCCCCTGAGACCTTGATTTAATTGATCTGGGGTGGGGCCCAGACATATGTTTTTTAAAAAAAACAAAAACAAAAACAACACTCCCTTATGATTTTAACATGCAGCCAAGGTGCAAAACCATTGGTCTATTTCATCTTATGCATATGTAAGAAAGAGCAAAATAACACTGAAAAGCCCTCCCCATTCCTTCAAAATTTATCGATTGCCGCATCTAATTCAATTTTGTTTTAACCCAGATTCTGACCACCTCACACCTAGATTAACAAATAGCTTCCTACCGATTCTTCCTTCCTCCCGTCTCTTCCCAACTCAATAAAACTTTATATGCTTGTCTAACTAATCAATTTGGTACTGAAACATTATCCTACTGAAAGTTATTTTAGGTATATCAACAAACCGAACTGTTATCAAACAGAGAATATACTGTGTATACATATTTATATGTTTGTGTGTATGTATGTATGCACAATCTCAAACATGCTCTTATTTTTCTTTAGTTCCAATGTCCTACCTTCGTTTATGGATACTAGTCTCCACATACAAGAACATTGCCCTTAACTAGTTCATGGCTGGATTTGGCCAAAAATAAACGGCAGGAGTTCCCGTCGTGGCTCAGTGGTTAACAAATCCGACTGGGAACCATGAGGTTGAGGGTTTGATCCCTGGCCTCAGTCAGTGGGTTAAGGATCCGGCATTGCCGTGAGCTGTGGTGTAGGTTGCAGATGCAGCTCAGATCCTGCATTGCTGTGGCTCTGGCGTAGGCCGGCCACTACAGCTCCGATTGGACCCCTAGCCTGGGAACCTCCATATGACGAGGGAGCGGCCCAAGAAATAGCAAAAAAAGACCAAAAAAAAATCTTTTAAAAAAAAAAGAAAGAAATCTCAAACATGTAGATGACCTTCTGCAAAGATGAGGCAGAAATGCATCAAATATATTTGAGGGACAGGGATCTGACCTAGTTGGAACAGAGGGTTCTATGTAGGAGCATTTGAGGAGGTAAAGTTGTAATAATAAATTGGAGCCGGTCAGTGAAAGCCCTATATGCCAATCTAGGATGCTTAAAATTTTGTCTTATAGATAGAGAAATCCTTTAAGGTTATAAAGAACAGGAGTTCCCGTCGTGGCGCAGTGGTTAACGAATCCGACTAGGAACCATGAGGTTGCGGGTTCGATCCCTGCCCTTGCTCAGTGGGTTAAGGATCCGGCATTGCCGTGAGCTGTGGTGTAGGTTGCAGACGCGGCTTGGATCCTGCGTTGCTGTGGCTCTGGCGGAGGCCGGTGGCTACAGCTCCGATTCGACCCCTAGCCTGGGAACCTCCATATGCCGCAGGAGCGGCCCAAAGAAATAGCAAAAAGACAGAAAAAAAAAAGGTTATAAAGAACAACAAGCAAAACAACATATCCCTAATAATGATGCAGTCTGAAACCATTTTTCTTGAAGCCTTTGAAGAACATACCAAGTAGGATAATATTTTGCCAATATATCATGCATATGTGAACATATTGTTTAGGAAATCTGTTCAGAGTGAAGCACTAAATACTCAAGCATGCTTCCCAAAATACAAATCATTGATCAATTACGCATTCATAGTTCTTAGATAATTCCTAAGGGAATAACGGGGTAGAAGGCTTCAATTTGAGGTTTTCCTCATCTCCTCACCCTCATCCAAACACACACCTTGATTTAACAGCAGGAAACGCAACACAACGAAATAGTGTCATTCTGAAAATAAGAGGTCTTTTATTACTTCTCATTATTAGTGAATTTACTTACCATATTTTTTCAAAAATCACTAAATCTATTAAAATAATTTTTACATGATTTCTACCAGCAAAGCAGATGAAAAAAACATAAATAACAAATTTAAAGATTATGAAAAGTTAAAAAAAAAACCTTCATCAAACCAAAACACACCTAAAATAATCAACATTGGCTATAAGGCAGAGGGGATAGAGAACGTGTTCATAACAAAAAATGCCATCCACAACAAAGAGTGCCAGAGAGTATATGAAGAACATTACAATAGCAAATTTCTCATCCAAAATGATAAACCATTAACCCACAACTCCAAAAAGAATGTTGTTAATTCTGTTTCTCAGAAATGCCCTTAAAATTCTTCGTTATATCTGATATAAAAATTAAGACTCTAACATAACTCAAAACAAGGATTTTCCCCCCTAGTAAACCAGACACGTAAGTGATTGATGATTTAATTTGCCATTGCAGCAAATACTAATTTAACCACCACTCCCCCAACACCAGAAAAATGAAAAATCTGGTTTTAAAGGCATACGTGACAAGAAGGCAAGAATATTCTAGGATAATTAAAATACACACAAACAAAATAAGGACACAAAAACCGTGGCAATACTGCTGCTGTACCAGGGATAGGAATATACCATTCTTGCAGACACGTATGCCTTTAAGGAATATGTATACATTAAGATGTTGTGTATTGTCTTCTTTTTTCCCCCTCCAGCAAAGAAAAGAACATCCAGGAGAGTTGGAAGAAGTGCATTCAGGAAGGTGTCAGTACCTCCCTTCCCACCCCTTACTGGGGAAACTCGCTTTTAACAATAATGCTCTTTCACCCTTCACATCCCACCCGGTTCCCATACACCCTTTCCGTCAGCATTCCCGCCCCCCACCCATACCCTTCTCTGCCCCTCACATTCAGAACAGGCTGCTCCGACTTTGTCAGTCTCGCCGCCCCCACGCAACCTCCCGGACCAGCCAAGTCCAACAACGCAGCCACGCAGCCACCCACTCCCCCCACCTCCTCCTTCTTAGCCCCGCTTCCCCTCCCCCTCCCAGTCCTGTCACCTGCTTGGGTGGTGTCCGTCAGGTCGTAGCCGCTGCCCGGGAAGTCTCGGAGTTTCCTACCACTGAGGCTCAGGATGCCGGAGTTGCCCGCCTCCTCCAGGGCCCGGTCCAGGCTCCTCACCGTGTGTTGAGGCTGCAGGCTCCCCGGGTTCCACTGCGGCCCGTTGGGGAACGGCTGACCGAAAAGAGTCGGTACCGGGATGGGCACCACCAGGGTCCCGCTACCGCCGCCGCCGCCTCCCCCGCCGGCTCCGCCGCCTCCCCCTCCGGCCGCGCCACAGCCACCGCTATTTCCACCTCCACCACAACCGGCGCCCCCACTGTTACCACCACCTCCCTGACTCGCCGCCATGTTCCTGGGAGAGAGAATAGCCCCCGACAATACTCTCAGCTTGTGCCGCGAGTGTAGCGGGTTCTTAGGACGCATGCGCAAACTGGGGGCGGGCGGGGTGGGGGGGTGTGAGGTAGAGGGTGGGAAGCAACCAGGGGGCGGGCTGGGAGGACGTGTTGGGTATGGTGAAGACGATGTTCAAGCGTGCAGAACGCTTGCTTTAAGAAATGTGTAATCAGATAAAGGATGCTAAAGCCCGGTTCCGCTGCTTTGGGTACCAAAATCTTGCAAAGTGACACCAGCTTAACTATAGGTCATTTGGCGATATGCCCCCAAATCTCCAAGTCGCTTCACCTTTTGGGTTCTGCAAAACAAAGGCAAATGTATTAGATAGCGATGAAAGAGATTCATTTCAGGATCTTTTGAAACAGCATTTAGAAGGACTTTCAACTACCTGATTGAAACGCTTACCGCAAATGTCTCAGGAGTCGTTTAGCAGTGTTAACACGGAGAGGAACTTTGAGCAGGAAAATTGGTGCAGAAGTGAGCTTTAAGCATATATGAATTTTGCCATAACTAAGAATTCCAAAATAGGAAAAGATTTTTTAAATGTCTTCAAGGAAACCTCTCGTTTCAGTGTGTGTGGGTCTCAGCCAGACTGCTGCCTTCCAAAACTTGGAAAAGTTCTCTGCATTCTGTTCTATAAATCTTTGAAGTTGTGCCAAGATCTCCAAAATATCTCAAGTTTCTTCTCATCATGTCAGTATGGCTGATGGAAAACTCTTTGATCATCAAACAACCTTAAGGTTTATTTTTGAAATGCAGGTTTTGGTTTTAGGTTGAATTCTGAAGGTTTAATACTGGGGATATGAAACTAATCAGTCTTGGATTTTTAGCAGTTCATTCTTAGACCCTGAACCCAACCATTTAGGCCACTGCCATCCCTACACTCCTACTTAGAGTTATTCAAATCTTTTTTTGCTAATGGAAGAGCTACACAAGAAAACTATCAGAATGCTTGGTCATGTTCAGTTATCATAAACTTGAATATCCTAGGCATCTCTTTTACATCCTTTTCAGTTTGAGCAATATGTCAACAGTCTCATTTTCTTGGAGAAATCTCCGCAAAAAATTCTACTTTAGAAAAAAAAAATACAGGTAAGAATTACACTTTGTGTGAATTGCTTTGTGATATAGGTTAACCAAGATAATTACGTTGCAAGCAGTTACATTTGCCAGATGGATAACCCACAGAAGGCACAGAACTGAGATTCAGACCTCTGTAATGAATTATCAAGTCAAATCAAATTATTTAAACCCACTGGTGTCAGGAAAGAATATTGTACCTTATATCTCATCTTTCTTATGTGGCAAATCAAATCAAGTATTAATTGAGAACATCGAGAATCAAGAGGGGTGAAAAGGGAAACTGGAATTCATTAGATAGAGAAAAGATTAAGAAAGGAACATTTAATAATTACCCAATAAAAATTTTGTGATTATATAAAAATGTGTTGGAAAAATGTCCTCAGGATCAGGATACCTGTCAAGTGAAAAAGGCCATGTACAAATGAATTTAAGAAGGAATTCATGTGCCACAGGTGCAGCCATAAAATTCCTTGATAATTATAGGCAAAGAGATATTTGACATATTGCATGATTTTTTTTTGTTTCAGTCTATACTAGAGGATATTTTACAGTGATAATCACTTCAGTGTTATTCCTGATGTGAACACGTTCATATTGATTAAATTACAGATGATACACAGAATTATCCAAGCCAAACTTACAAATTGAATGTCGACAAATCACCAGGGCTAAAGGACACATATCAAAGATTATAGAAGGAAAACAAGGGATTTTAAACAAAATATGCTGCCTCTATTAAATAAAGCACTGGCCAACTACAAATGTGATTTGTATTCAAAAGAACTCTAGAGGGGACTTTTGAAATTCCAGGCCAGTTTAAAGTCACCACTATTTCAAGCAAATTGGTAGTTACCCAACATTTATAAATAATGTAAGGAAAGGCACAGTCCAAAGCACCAAATTCTTCTATTACATATCAAAATATTGGGATAGACTAAAGGACATTCTTACCAGCCTATAAATCAAAAGTGATATATGTTTTATCTCAAGATCTAAAACAAGGCAATGAACTTAGGGATTAACTAGATTGAACTAGAATATGAATTTTTTTTTTTAAATCCTGATCAGGATCCAGGAACAAGCCATGGGAATCTCTGCAGTGTGTTTCCTAAAAGCATCAGTTCAATTGAATACTAAACTCAACAGAGGGAAAAAAAAACAATGAAATGTTGAGTATCACCAAGACATATATCAGAAACCCTGAAAAATATTGATTTCCATCATACTGAACTATTCTACATCTGCTGTTGGAATATGATGGAAAGTTTTGCTCACTGCAGTCTCAGCACAAGTCCTGAATTAAAGAAAGCCCTAAGAAGTACACCAAAAATGATTAGAGAAATGGGGGAATGAGATATTTACTTGGCCCTCATCTCTCTAGTAACCTGATATTCAGTCCCTTCCAAAATCCCTGTTATGGTGTGGAACCTTTGGAGGACTACACATTAACTTATTTTAGGGTAATTTATAGTACATTATATACAACACCCTTGATCCTCCTTCCCCTCACTGTCGGTCCCTGGTTCTACCCTTGTGCTACTTTAACCAATGCTAACCAATTCATTGTGCTACTTTAACCAATGCTAACCAACTCATTAATTCTAAATTTAATATTTATTAATTCAAAAGGGATTTGGACAAATGTGTGATCACTATTACTTAAAAGAAGCTATTACATACCTAATCTTCAATGTTGATGCCAATAAGCACTATTATTTTCTATCTTGGCTCAAGATGCAACATAAACAAGTCATTTAAGCTCTCAAAGCCCCAGATTTTTCATCTATAAACCAGATATCATAACATTATTAGCTATCTCATAAGATTTTAGTGAGGATTATGTGAGATATTTATATAAAACACCTATATTATAATGGTTATTATTATCTTTTTTTTCTAGATTCACTTTGCCAATAGAAACTGAATTATCAGTACGGTAGTTCTTAAATTCCTCGATACTATCGTGCTACCAGAACTAATAGATGTTTTCCTGTACTGCCCTTAAAAGTTATATTCTTGGAGTTCGCGTCGTGGCGCAGTGGTTAACAAATCCGACTAGGAACCATGAGGTCGCGGGTTTGGTCCCTGCCCTTGCTCAGTGCTCAGTGCCGTGAGCTGTGGTGTAGGTTGCAGACGCAGCTCGGATCCCACGTTGCTGTGGCTCTGGCGTAGGCCGGTGGCTGCAGCTCCGATTCAACCCCTAGCCTGGGAACCTCCATATGCCACGGGAGCGGCCCAAGAAATAGCTAAAAAGACAAAAAAAAAAAATTCTTATTGACTCACCCCAGGTTTCTGCCTCTTCTAACTTTTGTGTTTTCACCATATGATTCAATAACTTGATTCCAATTTTTGTCTACCATGTCTAGTGCAATCCCAGATTTTGAAGTCCATGTTTCTAGTATGTTAACCTGACATCATGAAATCCATTGAAATATCTGTTCCAAATCCTCCTTTAAAATATACCTTAAATGGTTTGCTTTGTGTAAGCAACACAGGTCTACTAAAAATCTTGAAGAATTTTCGTATTAAAGTAGTGTGTAGAAGATAGAGATTGCTGAGTTCTGTTTAGTTTAGCTTGACCAAAAGAAAGTAAATAAAACATCACATAAAGTTATTAAACCTGTTATGTCCAATTAGAAAAAAAAATGTTGAGGAAAATTTTTTAGTCTTTTTCAGTGGTCTCTAGCATTGGAAAGTCTCCTCTTTATAAACTTGGAAACATGCCATGTACCTTTTGGGCAAGTTTGTCATATAATTATCATCCTCTTCTTGCAGTATGTGAGAAAGTATGCTAAAATAGGGCCTTCCGAAAAGGAAAATCTAGGCAACTATCATACTACCTCTGAACAGGCTATATCTGTGAGAGAAAAACAGAAGTTAATGGCATTTCAGTAAAGCCTATTAAAGGAATTACGATATCAAGATAGATTAAAGTCCCAGGAGGAAATATAAATCCCAAAAGGGTTTAGATTCTCTATTTCCTTAAAATGAAATGGAAACATGTGGACCAAAATCTGTGTATAAAATGAAGGTTGTAATGAAATGATGAAGAATCAAGTCGGAGCATCTACCAAAGTCTAATTATATTTGTTTACCTTAAATTTTGCTTCATATCTTCATCACTATATATGCAAAGTGTGATTGTTATAGGTTTATTTTCATTTGTTTGTTTCTCTAACAAACAAAAATAAACGTATGACATAAATCTCTGTAGGACTCCGAAATGACTCTGGGCCTGGTGGCGGTGCGCCTAAATTATAAGGTGGGGTTTTGTTTGCCATTGATGACAAAATTTCTTTCAAAGACTAAATCTGTAAACCTGAAGCTCTCAAGTGATAACTGGGTCACGTGTGACCCTAAAATTGAATATTTCTCTCTTTGTGGCAACAAGACTATTTCTTCTTGAGCATGATCATGATCATGACCCCAGTTAGCCCATTTGTGGGTTGTCAGAAGGAAGGGTCAAAGTTCTGTTCCCTAAACAAGAGAGTGTGTGGTCAAATACTGCAGGATCTTTTAGATCACTTTTGTTTTGGTGAGGCAGTCATAAATTTCAACTTTTACTTATGTTATAGGTTTAGGTTGGCAATGCTAACCCTCAAGAAGATATTTACTTCTGCTTTGGTACTTTGTCTACAATTATGGTATGATTCCACAAATTAGGAGAAAATATATTGGTTGTGATGACTTCATGTTTCACACTTCCAGGCTCTAACAGATGTATTAATGTAGGAAACAAACTAACATACTTTTGGCTGGCACTCTTGTGGTTTTAAAAGTCTCTCTCTCTCTCTTTTTTTTTTTTTTCCTGCTTTTTTAGGGCCATGCCCACAGCATATGGAAGTTCCCAGGCTAGGAGTCAAATTGGAGCTATAGCTACCGGCCTACACCACAGCCACAGTAACTCGGGATCTGAGCCGTGTCTATGACCTACACCACAGCCCATGGCAACACCGGATCCCCAACCCACTAAGTGAGGCCAGGGATCAAACCCTCATCCTCACGGACACTAGTTGGATTCATTTCCTCTGTGCCACCAAGGGAACTCCCAAAAGTCTCTTCTAACCATAGTCATTATATAATGGGGTAGATAATTCTGAGGTACTAATTAGTAAACAATTGGGTTTTCATTGATGACTTCATCCACTTCTTCCATTTTGTATTTCTTTCTTTCTTATTTTTTTTAAGGGCCGCACCCATGGCATGTGGAAGTTCCCAGGTTAGGGGTCCAATCAGACCTGTAGCTTCTAGCCTACACCACAGCCACAGCAATGCCAGATCTGAGGCACATGTGCAACCTACACTACAGCTCACCGCAATGACGGATCCTTAATCCACTGAGCAGGGCCAGAGAGCAAACCTGTGACCTCAGGGATACTAACCAGTTTTGTTATCGCTGAGCCACAGTGGGAACTGCTCGTTTTGTATTTCTTAAACACTTCTTAATAAAATCTTCATCTTAAATACCTCTACTTAGTATAAATCCCTTTTTCCAGGACACATACATGAAGTTCCAGATTAAAAGTTTAAAATTTTCTTAGCTGACTATGACGTCTACTGTTCATAGGCAATAGACTTTTAATAGATTGGCAAAAGTGAAGATATAATCACACCATACTCTTTGACTACTAGCATTATCTCCATTGCCATAACCTTAACCCAAGTCACTGTTTTCTCTGGACTATTGCAGCAGCCTCCTAACTTGCTTTTCTGCTTCTCCTCCTCTAACCACTTAATTATGTGACCTTGGGCTTTGTGCCTCTGTTTTCTCATCTGAAAAATAAGGATGATAATACTACCTACCTTATAGAGATATTGTAAAGATTAGAATTACTTAATACATGCAGAGCGCCTAGAGGATTATCTAGAACATAGTAGGAATTCAAAGAACCTTAGCGAGTATCATTGTCATTATCATCATTAACACACTCCACTGACTAAGAATATCTAGCAGTGAAAGGTAAATGATCTCTCTTAATTGCACAAAGGTCCTGTGAGGTAGATATTATTATTATCTGCATTTTATAAGTGAGGAAACTATGATTCAGAGAAATTGAGTAACTTGCTCAAGGTCTCAGTTGAAAAGTGGCAAAGCAAAAATTTGAAGAGAAGCATGCCTGACTAAGCCGAGGCTTTTAACCTCTGTAACTTCTGGAGTAATCTATCTGCATTAGTATCTTTTCTCAGTTCAAAAATTCTTAGCTGTTTAACTCCTCCCAAACTATATCCGTTAAAAAGTGCTTACCAGCTGCTAGGTAGCACAAAATTTTATTTTGTTCATTATATATTTATTTTATTTATAAATATTTACAATATTTTGTTTTAGAAAATCATATAAGAATTGCTATTATTTCATATTCTTTACAGGTATTATAACTATATCCTACATATTATATAGTTTTCTATATTATATAACCACGTACTACTTGCTATGTACATCTGCTTTAGGATATTTAGGTCCTTACCAATATTCCTTTATTATGTATAACCTTTCTGTTGTTTTTGTTTTTGTTTTTTTTAGGGTCGCACTTGTGACATATGAAAGTTCCCAGGCAAGGGATTGAATAGGAGCTGCAGCTGCTGGCCTACGCTACAGCCACAGCAACACAGGATCCAAGCCATGAGAGACCTACACCGCAGCTCACAACAATGCCACTGAGCGAGGCCAGGGACTGAACCTGCATCCTCATAGATACTAGTCAGGTTCATAACCCACTGAGCCACAATAGGAATTCCCCCCAAAAATATTATTATTAATAAAGAATTTTTCCTATGTACTATTCCCTTATGTTAGATTCCAAGAAATTCAGTTATTCAATAGTAGGGTAAAAATATTTAAGTCTCTCTCTCTCTCTCTCTCTTTTTTTTTTTTTTTGGTGGGGGGACTGTGCTTGTAGAATGTGGAAGTTCCTGGGCCAGGGATTGAACCCGTGCCACAGCAGCAACCCAAACAGCTACAGTGACACCACCAGATCTTTAACCCACTACTCCACAAGGGAACTCCTTAAGTCTCTTAATAAACATTACCAACTTGCTTTCCAAAAGATTCATACCAGTTTACATTGTCAATAGCAATATAAACAAGAATATTTTTGCCAGTATTGGGAATGTTCCGTTTTTATTTATTTTTTTTATTTTATTTATTTATTTATTTATTTATTTATTTTTGTCTTTTGCTATTTCTTTGGGCCGCTCCTGCGGCATATGGAGGTTCCCAGGCTAGGGGTCAAATCGGAGCTGTAGCCACCGGCCTCCGCCAGAGCCACAGCAACGCAGGATCCAAGCCGCGTCTGCAACCTACACCACAGCTCATGGCAACGCCGGATCATTAACCCACTGAGCAAGGGCAGGGATCGAACCCGCAACCTCATGGTTCCTAGTCGGATTCGTTAACCACTGCGCCACGACGGGAACTCCATGTTCCGTTTTTAAATATCTTTAATATGTTATATCTGACACACACAAAAAAGAGGGTTAGTTCTGCTTTAAGCTAACATCATCTAAAGGGAGCAGACTTACCCTCCTACCTGAAACAACCCAAAACTTGGACAACATATAGAGAACTGTGGTTTTTAAAATATTGAATATCAGTCAACAAAAACAGTAATACCTAGGATATGAGACACAAATGAAATGAGACTTGCAAATGCCCAATCTTAGTGCTTTGAGAGAGTTTCGAGAAATTTCTTCAACAGGAAAAAAGAGGATCTATGAAACACCTACAACCTACAATAAACCAGATGGTGGATGACTGAAGGTTTTCTCTCTAAGATCAGGAACAAGACAAGGGTGTCCACTCTCACTGATTCATTGAACATTGAACTAAAGTTTCCAGACAGTAAGAAGACAAGAGAGAAAGAAAGGGAGAAGACAAGAGAGAAAGAAAGGGAGAGAGAGAGAAGGAAAGAAAGAAGGAAGGAAGGAAGAAGTAAAGAGGGAGAGAGATGAGGGAGAGAAAAGAGGGAAAGGGGATGTAGGAGGGTGGAAGGAAGTGGTGAAGGAAGGAAGGAATGAAGGAAGGAAGAAAAGAAGGGGGAAGGAGGCAGGTAGGCCAGCATCCAGATTGGAAGAGTCTTTATTCACAGGTGATGTGATCATCTATGCAGAAAACAAATGAAATCTACAATAAAGCTATAAGAACAAATTAGTGAATTTGGCAAAGTTGCAGGATAGAAAATCTGACAAATATGTGAAAGATCTGTACACCAAAAACTACAGACCATACGTAAAAGAAATTAAATGACATAAATAAATGGAGAGTTATATCATCTCCATGAGTTGCAAGAAATATTGATATGATGCCAGTTCTCCCCAAAGCCTCAGCAGGACTTTTTTGGAAAAATTGACAAATTAATCTTTAAATTCAAAAACGCAGAAGATTTAGACTAGTGGAAACAATTTGGAAAAAGAAAACCAAACTGGAAGACTATGAAAATTTGAGACTTATTACAAAGCTACACTAGTCAAGACAGAGTGGTACTAGTGTAAAAATAGAGAAATAGATCAATGGCACAGAATAGAAAATCCAGAAATAAATTCCTACTGTAGATAAATAACTTTTGACAAAGATGTAAAGTCAGTGGAGAAGAGACAGTTTCAACAAATGCTGCTAGCACAATTGAACATCCATATGTAAAAAAAGACAAATTTGGATGCTTACCTCATATAACATATAAAACTTTACCAGTAATACGGTATAGACTTGTATGAAATCTAAAGCTTAAAATAAAACATAGGAGGAAATATTTATGGCTTTGATTTAGACAAAGATTTCTCAAATATGACACCAATAGCACAGTCCATAAAAGAAAAAAATTGATAAATTGGACTTCAAGAAAATTATAAACCTCTGCTCTTTGAAAAACACTGTTACGGGAATGAAAAGACAAACCACAGAGTGAGAGAAAATATTTGCAAATCATGTATAAGATAAAGATGTATTTATATTAAGCAATAATAAGAAAATGAACAACCCAATAAAAAAATGAGCATTAAGATTTGAACACTTTACCAAAGAAAATATCTAGATGGCAGACTAGCACATGAAAAGATGTTCAACATCATTAGTTAATACGGAATGAAAAATAAAACTACAAGATACTACTACATGCCTATTAGAGTTGCTAATATTAAAAAAATTAGCCATACCAAGTGGTGACAAGGATCTGGAGAAACTGGAACCTTCATACTCTGCTGTTGGAAATGTAAAATGGTAAAACTACTTTGAAAACAGTACAGCAATTTCTTAAAATGTTCAACATACAGTCCCCAAATATGTGATCCAGATATTCACTCCTAGATATTTACTCAAGAGAAATGAAAGCTTACATACCTACAAAGACTTATGCATAAATATTAATAGAATATTTATTTGGAATAGCCCAAAACTGAAAACAACCCAAATGTCCATCAGTAAAAGAAAGGACAAATTGGATTATGTCCATACAATGGAATACCTTTCAGTAATAAACAGAATAAACTATTGATAGAACATAATAATGAGGATGCATCTGAAAATAAATTTGCCGAATGAAAAAAGACAGGAAAAAAGCCAGGGAAAAGAGTAAATAATAGATAATCTGATTTTTATAAAACTCAAAAAATGCAAACTAATCTATATGAACAGAAAGTAGTTTAGTGGTTTCTTGGGGGCAGGTAGAGTTTGGGAGCATGGGGAGAGAAATCACAAAAGAGCACAAGGAAACTCATGGAGGTGATAGGTATATTCACTATCTTCATCGTGGTGATTGTTGTATGGGTGGTGTACACATATGCCAAAGTTTATCAAATTTACAGGTTCCATATGTAGTTATTGTATGTAAATTATACCTTTATAAAAATGTTTAAATTGACAAAAATATTCATTGTAAAATGAACATGGAAAAGATTTTTTAAGATTACAATTTCAGGGGAGTTCCCATTGTGGTGCAGCAGAAATGAATCCAACTAGCAACCATGAGGATGCGGGTTCGATCCCTGGCCTCGCTCAGTGGGTTAAGGAGCCAGTGCCGTGAGCTGTGGTGTAGGTCTCAGATGCGGCTTGGATCCTGCGTTGCTGTGACTGTGGCTGTGGCCGGCAGCTACAGCTCTGATTTGACCCCTAGCCTGGGAACTTCCACATGCCACAGGTGCAGCCCTAAAAAGCAAAACTTAAAAATTAAAAAATTAAATTTCAATAAAATAGAAATTGATATAAAAATTAAATGTTTTAATAGCGTTTAGTATAAAATTGATCAAAGAATTAAATGAGTTGAGTTTACCCTTAAATATGCTTTCTTGACAAAAATAGTGAAATGTAATTTTGAATCAAATGTTTGTACATATACTTAAGAAATCAACATGTTCTTAGAGTCCAAATATCTACTATATCAAAATGGCCCAAAATGTTAGAATAAAAATTGCCTAGACCTGATTGGGATAATTGAGATAATCAAAATTATATACCCTCGATGAATTTGCAATGTGGTTATAGAAGCAAGACCTGAATACAATAGTTAAATAATAATTAAACTATAAAATATGTGATTCCATTTATAATTGTACTGGGAAATCAGAGAATAGAGTTAAGGAAATCTTTTGTGGAGGAGTTAAAACTTGATCTGAGCCTTGAAGAATGATGGCCTAGACAGAGCAGAAGAGATATGACGCTTTAGGAAGGGATGAACACAGAAACGACCATGTGGTGCTTTAGGAACAATATTCACCATGGCCTGACCAGAGCGAAGGGGGCACATTAGGGTGAATGGTAAATAAACTTGCATAGGTAGGATGGAACTGGATTGCAGAAGGTCTTGAAGTCAGAAAGACAGGATTAGATTGTATTCATTAGATAAATTTCTCAAAGGGGATCCAGCATCATTATGCTCGATGAGTTTAAGCAGAGGGAAACTGGAGAGAGGGGAGATAAACTGTTAATGTTAGACTAAGGTAGTGGTATCAGAAACGTTTAAAAGACAAATTCAAGGGAGATTTTATAGGAGGACACAACAGGATTTGGAGATGGATTAGATATTTATTTCCTCACATCGGTAGTTTTATTCCTTGTCTCCTTGACATTTGATTGATATCTAGTGTTAATTTAACATTTGCATCTATATTTAAGAATAATTTTTATATTATATAATAATAATAAATTTTATAATAAATAAATAAATAATAATAAATTTTATATTTAAGAATAATTTAAGTCAAATTTATGTAATCTAAGCCTGGGTTCTTTTCTTATTCAAGGATAATATATCATCCAATTCTTCCTTATTAATTTATTCAGTATTAAGAATTCTGAGTTCAGTTTCATTAATGTGCTTTGTATGATTGTGTTCTATCATAACCTTATACTGATAGCATAATCTGATACACTGTTTATTCTGATTTTTCTTTTTATACAAGATTCATTTTTAAATAGAGATAGTCTTAATTTTAAAAACTGTCTTTAGTATTTTAAACTTAATTCTCTGATTCAGTATTATGCAGTAACAATTTACCATTTGTTCTAGTCATTTCTTCTTTCTGTTCTTATATATTCTGAAATGAATATCATCATCAATTGCATTCCATATGGTCTTCTGGATTGTCTTTGCAAAATAAACAGATTCTGGTACAGAAAGCTTCTTTTTTTGTTGTTGAGATTGCTTAGAGGGTATTTGTGCTTTTGGAGACAGGAAAAAGGGACAGCTGGCAGAGCCTTTACCCCTCGTTTTGACCTTAACTTTTTTTATTCCCACTGCACAATCGTCTAGAGCAGGCTAAACCACATGAGTTATTAACCCCCAACAGGCTAAGCAACCAATCTCCAGCAAATGGTTACCTTGAAAGCTGAGCAGAAAAGAGTATTCTTTGAAAATAACACTTTCAGAAGAAATTTTCAACAAATATCTTATCTGAAATAAGCTTTTATGATGCTAAATCACACCATCCAATTACCCTCTTTCTACTACCTCCACATCAACCATTTTGATCTCAGGGTCAAACTCAGTCTTGGATCAAAACAAAACAAGAACATCAAAATCCTTCTTCACAGTCTCAAACTCAAACCTGTCCTTTTCCTGCCATCTGCAATGCACCCCTTTGTTCAGACCCTAGTCATCTCTCTTCTGGATAATTACAACTTCCTAACTAGTCTCCCTGCTTCTGGTCTTGCTTCTGGTCCTTTCTGTTGTTCACACTGCTGCCAGAGTGACTCATCAAAAATGGTCACATATCAGCTTCACTACGTCCAGGCACCTTTGCATGGCGTAGGGGCCTTTCATGACTTGGTTCCTGCCTGCTTCTCCAATATCATCTCTCACCACTCACTGGCTTTCTACTTTATGCTCTGCCTTTCCTGACACACACCGTGCAGCGTCTCGACACAAATAACCTCCCCAAACTCCTCTGGTTAACTTCTACTCATCCTTCAGGATTCAGTTCAGGCATCACTTTTCCAAAAAGTCTTTCTTCAATTTCTCATCAGTTGGCTTTCCTCCAGTTCACTGTTATCACCTTTTGTCTTGTTTCCTCTCATTCAGATGTGAACTCCCAAAAGACGGGGACTTTGTCAAATTCATATTTGTGTCCTGGCACAGAGTAGATATTCAAAATATTTGTTCCAGAATAGAGAAATGCAAATATGACTACCATATAAGCCTTAGGATAAACACTTTATGTTTAGCTCCTGGGTACCACTTAAAACAGTGTAATCCCAACCCCTTTTGAGGCACATATATCTGTGTATGAGAGTTTAAATCATTTAATCCTAACACCTGCAATAAAATGATCCTTTTTTCTCAGAATTATGTTCTAAGCCTCCCTTCTCCACATCATAGTTGGGATCAACTCTATCCTTCCATTTAACACAAAGTTGCCATGTTTCAAAGCTTTATTATTTGCAACCCTGGTACCTTCTAAGACATATTTCCATTTGAAGACACTAACAGCCAATTTTACTCAATGTGACTGCCCTCTCCCCCAGTTTCTGGGAGCCTCAGACTGCAGCCTTGTGAGCGACTAAATTCCACTACTTACTGCCCTCAGGCCAAATCCAAGAAAGGTTTTCTGGCTCATAAATTTTTCCTGCTGTTTGGAGTAGAGGGCACAGAGCCTGGGTGTCATAACAGAAAGTGCTAATCTGTACACCGTGTGTACTGAAGCATGTAAAGCCAATTCATAACATTCTATGACATTTTTATGAGCTTAAAAGCATCTTGCCAAACCTATTCAAATTGTATGCATGTGGGAGAATTGTGCTCATAGCTATTTTTAGAGTTTTAGGTCACCTTCCACAAATATGCCAAGGTACCCTCAGTAGTCTGTTAGAGATCAAAAATGTTTCCAAAGAAATGTGCCAAGGTTCCAACTCCTTCTGATGTGGCAGGACTGATTACAGAATGCAGATTCTTATTGTAGGTTAAGCAGGTCTACCAGCTTTCTAATAAGGAGCAACAGATTGTTAATCGGCTGACTTCAGAGAGAGGATCAGTAGATGAGAGTGAGCAGCAGCTCTTACACATGGCTGGCAGTAGGAAACCTCATGGGCTGTGGGAGAGGGAAACTGGAGTTATTGAGACGTCTATGTGTCACCTTTGGTGGAAATACTAAATATTGCTACCCCTCTTCAGGATATACCTTCATGTACAGTCATCTCATCTCACTCCCTCTTTTCTTTCCTGCGATTCTGGGTCATCCATTCCCTATAATTCATTCCTCCCCTAATAGGCTTTAGTTAATAACAAAATCACAGTAAATAATATGACACGTCTACTGAAAATTGGTGACAAAATTGTGTACAATTTCAATAGCAGTACATGAATCAGGTTAAAGGAAATAATATCTTTACTTTTTTAAATTAAATTACAACTGAATATTTTGTTCCAGCATGAGATTTACACTTGCAGAGAACAAATAGAAATATTCGGTGAGTTTGAAGGTCAAGTGTTACAAACACCATTTATTGGGAAATTTTTGAAATATATTTTCCTGGGCAGTATTTCTTGACAAGTAGTCTATGGACCATGTGAATGAAAATTATCTGGGATGCTTGTTAAATTTTCAGATTCCTAAGATCCATCCCAAACCTATTGAATCAGAGTCTCTGGGGATAGGACCAGGTGATCTGGATTTTTAACATGCTCCCTAGACAATTCTTTTGCACACTAAAGCTTGAGAACTAATGATTTACAAAGTACATAATAATGGCTTTCAACCGTTTGTAAGGGTTCTTATATGGAAACGGGAAAAGATGAAATTTGAATTGCTCAAGAAAGGGAAAGATTAGTTTTGTGTTGTTCAGGAAGGCAGAACTTTAAACCATGCATGAAAGCTGGAGCAGGAAAGTGCCCAAATATTTTTTTTAAGCAATTAGACATAGCCATCAATAGATCTAGTAACCGTCTTGCAAAACAGTGAATTCTTTACCTCTGGAAGTGTTCATATATAGAGGACAGAGGGTTCTCTTTAAGGGATGATGTAGTAGAGATTCTTACATTAAGTGGGAAGTTGAGCAGTGACTCCTTGAGTCCCTCTATCTCATATATCTGATGAATTTATACAAAACATTTCAAGCCATTAAGGTTATGTCATGACCTCCAAAGTTGATCATCCTAGTCTTTTTGAAATTTCCTTTCTTAAGCATCCATTTATAAGCTACTGCTACGTGCTGAACACTGTACGAACCTGTAAAGTTAGGATGGTCAACAGGCAACAGTGCTCCTATCTTCATGGAATTTATAGTGTGCTGAGTAAAGGGTAAAAGTACAGTTACAGAAGTTCCCATTGTGGCTCAGCGGTTAACGAACCCGACTACTATGCATGAGGATTCGGGTTCAATCCCTGGCCTCACTCGGCGGGTTAAGGATCCAACGTTGCTGTGCCTGTGGTGTAGGCCAGCAGCTGCAGCTCCGATTCGCCCCCTAACCTGGGAACTTCCATGTGCCGTGGGTGCAGCCCTAAAAAGACCAAAAAAAAAAAATTACAGTTACAGAGTGGTTATTACTGTGGTGGAGGATATATAAGGTGTTAAAGGAACATAGAGAAAGAGTACCTAAGAGTTCTCTTGTGGTACGGCAGATTAAGGATCTGGCATTGTCCCTGCAGCAGCTCAGATTGCTGCTGTATGTGGGTTCAATCCCTGGCCCAGGAACTTCCACATGCCATAAGCAGGCCCCCCAAAAAGAGAGAGAGAGAGAAAGGATACCTAACTGGATTTGGAAGTCAGGGAAAGCTTTCTGGAGGAGACATATCTAAGTTGAAAACTGAACAATTAGCAGGGGTTAGCAAGGCAAGGGAAGAGCTTGTGCAAAGGGCAGGAGGCAAGAGACAGCGTGCCCATTCAGGGAAATAAAGGTGGTTCAGAATGGCTAGAGCAGAAGTGCCAGAAGACACACAATGAGTCTGAAATGGCATATAATCTATGTGGTCCAAATCTCTTTGGGCCACATAGATTATAATAAAATGTTTGGCTTTTATCCCAAAGGCAATAGGGAACCATTGAAACGTTTTAATAAAAGAAATAATATGATCAAATACACAGTATATATATATTAAAAAAAAGCCATTCCTTAGTACACAGAACAGTCTCTTTCTCTGACTTTCAGTAGCAAAATTCTGGAAATTTACCTGCTTATCTGGTGTCCAACTGGTTTTGATCTCTGGCACAAAGATTCCTGTGACTACCACTTGTTTCTGATTATTTCCCCATGTCCATCATAATATAAAGTAGAAGGTAAATATGTGGGTGTGGAGGCACACAGACTGATCTTAAGCTAGTTATACAACCTTTCTAAGACTCAGTAAGTGGTTCATCACCACCAGATCATAAATTCCATGAGGTCAAGAGTTTCGTTCACTATGCTATCCCTAGAACCTGGTACATCTTTATTACTCAGTTAATATTTGTTGATTGGATAATGAATCTACAAAATGGGGACTCTGGCACATACTGTTGATGTTTGTACTTAAAGGGATAACTACATAACAAGTATAATGCCTGCAACATAGCGAAGGTCCACAAATAGTGGCTGTCATTATCATGATGCCTTATTGCTGTTGGCTCTGGAGCATCACCTTATCTCCCTGCTCTAATGTAAGTTGCAGTTGTGGCTGGATGCCGCTGAACCTGACTTTTCTTTTCCTTTGCATGAGATTGCCAGTTGCCTCAACACTAGGTAATGATTTCAACGTTCTATTTCTATAACTGTGATTCTGATTTCATCCTAACCAAAAAGATTAATTAAAATATAATTTAAAAATTCTAGGAGTTCCCAATGTGGCACAATGGGATTGATGGCATCTTAGGAGTGCTGGGATGCAGGTTCCACCTCTGGACCACCACTGTGGCTTGTATCTGATCCCTGCCCAGGAACCCCATATGCCACAGGGAGGCCAAAAAAGAAAAAAAAAATTCTAATGTATTGAGATTAATGCTGAAAACATATAATTCATTTTATTAGGAAACATATTGTTTGCAACCTTCATAATAATCTTTGAAATTAGATGAGCCATCAAAAACTAGGAAGCATAGTACAGAATTTCATACAATAAAACCCTGTCAACTAATATCAAAACTGGTGAAGTACGAGTTTAGTTTCAGCTGCTTTTATATATTAGATGTCCTCCAATCCTTAGAGGGCAAAAGCAGGTGATTTGGAAATAGTGATGATGTGAAACGAACAAGGGGAAGATGAATTTGGTGAATGGCTTTGTCAGCCCTGAGGCAGGGAATGAGTCTGTTTACCAGCTGTCTGCCTATTTTCCTAATGTATTTGTTGGTACATTTATGTTGTAGAAATGAAAACAAACAATAGTCTTGCCAATAGAGGTGAAATTCTGAACAAGTGGCCTAAATAAAGGTAATTGATATGGTAAAACAAAGGATGTTATATAACACTTTGCTGAATTATGTATCTTTAAAGGCTTAATCTCTAAAAGAAACATAGAGTGGTTCATAGAGACAGGATTTAAAGTTGTGTAGGTAGGCCTAACAGAGTAATAAAAACTTTAGTTTGTCCAAAGATGAAAATAAATAAATGAGGAAAAGACATAAATTTTTGTCAGTACCTTGGTTAGCTCATCATCATAGATCAGCTTTAGAACACTATTATAGAAGCAAAATTGTAATATATATAAATAAATTTATTTAAATACTTGAGAAATATTTGATGATATATGAAAATATCTAATTACTGCATAATAAGTAGAGAGCCAGCCCTATTTTGTCCTAACTTATCCCATAATATTTAATTAAAGGAGATTTTAGAAAGCAAAATGCATGTTACAGTAAAAAATAATTGCATAATGATAGTCTCTCAATATATCAAACCTCTTCAGAGAAGAACAGGCTTCATAAGTCTATCAGCTGGAGTACATAATAAATCCCTAACAAAGATCATCTGAAGAACATAAATAGATAAGTTCATTATCTTAGAGTATATATAGTAACAATCACAAAAATACATGGGAAAGAATGCATGCAGCGTTACACTTACCAAATGAAAGGGTGTAGGCAGAAAAAGTCTTTCTCTCCAAGAGTTAATAGGTCTCTCTGTGGAGAAGACACACTAAGCAAATCTCTCATTTCCTTATCTGTCAGTTCAATGCTGAATACAGGCCTTATTGTCTGAGCTAACTAACATTTAGGAAATTATCCTGTCTTCGCTGTAATGCCTTTCACAAATACAAACTGAGGGAGAATGCAAGAAGAGAATGAAACAAAAATGTGTAGCCGAAATGCTGTCAGAAAATTTCTGATAAATTAAGGCTAAGTCCCATTTATTTATGACAGAACCTGTTCTGGAAGGCTGCAGATACCTGAAATATATTATAAAAGAACTGTTTTCTATCTATCTGATTTGGCACTGGAGTGCCTCTTAGTGTCCATGGTAACTCCCATAGAGTGGTTTGGAAATTCATCATTAAAAGGCTTGCACATTAAAAAATAATGGGTCAGCCATAGTACTTAGGTAATGTTCAGTTTCTGAACTTCAAAACAAGTTTAAACCATGCTACACCTTCATGAACATATTATCAGAGGAATCGACATATTAAAAACTACCTAATTTTTAAAATCCAGAGCAATATAATTTTTCAAGTACTACAAAGTATAACTAGTGATTATAGTACAGAAAAGATAAAAACATGAGAGCATTTGGAAATCTGAAATAGTCTCACAAAATATAAGTAGTAAATATAAGCTGTAATCATAGAAATGTTAATAAAGAAATATGGGCAAGTGCTTCTTCTGATGTCCTCAAATGGCCGTTTTGTTTTGTGCTCTTTATTTTAGAGGAATAAAAAGTGGTTGTATTTTTTAACTTTAAAATTTCCAACATTTTTTGGTTACCTTTCAGCATCATTAAAAAGCTAACTAAATTGAGGCAAGACAAGATTTAATGTAGTGAATTGAAACTAAAGAAATCTCTGTTGTTTTCCACTTATAATCCTTCTTTGGCAGGTTTCATATTACGATTTGAGAAATTGGTAAAATGCATGGAAATACTTCATCGGCCTCCTTGAAAGCAATTGACCTTTACTCGGCCCGTTAATCAGTGAGTGAAGTCAGTGAGACATGACTAATCCCAGAGGAACAGCTTTTGAACATACCTTACTGTGGGCAAGACCTGGCAGAAACTCAGGATGTATTTAGCTAAAACAAAGAATGTGGAAGTCTTTCTCAATCCTTTAGTGGTCTGAAATTCATTATATACATTAAAAAAAATAGATTTCTCCATGTGAACTGTTCTCAGTCAAAAGAACTAGGCTTCGAATACAATATCCACCCCCTTCCCCAAATTCTTAGATGAGGTCGGTAATGTTACGGTCTGAATGGGAAAATTAAAATAATCAAAACCAAATGGGAGTTCTCTGTGGCTCAGCGAGTTAAAGACCTGGCCTTGTCACTGCAGTGGCTCGGGTTGTTGCTGTTATGCAGGTTCGATCCCTGTCCCGGCAACTTCCACACCTTGCAGGCGTGATCAAAAAGGAAAAAAAAAACGGACAAGATTAATCATCTAGGAAAATAACCTCAGGAAAACAGCCCATGTAAGAGATGACTTCTGAGCATGCTGACATTGGACTAGAAGTTCCCTAAGTCAGAAGTACCCCCTTTAAAATATGGTATCAATTTTAAATATAACAATGAACTATAATCAAGAGCATTTAAATATTTCTTTCATGAGAAAATTTAAAATGGAAGAAAAGTCTTGATGACTGATAGATATATTTAAAGTAAGGAAGTACAGCAATTTGTCTGTCCATTTCTCCAGTGCCATGCAATTGAGAGAATTGAAGAATTCCATTCTTTTTTTCTCTTTCTGATTTTTAGGGCTGCAACCGTGGCATATGGAGGTTCCCAGGCTAGGGGTTCAATTGGAGCTGCAGCTGCTGGCCCACACCACAGCTCACAGAAACGCCAGATCCTTAACCCACTGAGCAAGGCCAGGGATCGAATCTGCAACCTCATGGTTCCTAGTTGGATTCGTTTCTGCTGCGCCATGACAGGAACTGCAAGAATTTCATTCTTTTTGACAGCTCCATTCTTATAGAAGCAATGGATGCTTCTAATTATTATAATTGGATTACACTAGGCCATTATGATAGATCAGTCCTCTACACTTCCTGTATACTAAATGAGACTTTTATCTAGCATATTCCTCATTGTGAACATTGCCTCTCAAGTCCTTGATAAGTAGACCTCTGTATTCACTGTGACTCTGCACCCCCTTAACATGTACAGACATCCTGTTAAGATATGGCCTTAGTAGTCAGCTAGACTTTGTGCCATCTCTATGTAAAACATAGGTATACTTGAACTGTTGCTCTGTCATTGAGAATAGACTTCTAAAACTCCATTCAAGAAAAAAAATTTTTTTTCTTGTCTTTTTGCTATTTCTTGGGTCGCTACCTCGGCATATGGAGGTTCCCAGGCTAGGGGTCGAATCGGAGCTGTAGCCCCCGGCCTATGCCACAGCCAGAGCAACGCGGGATCTGAGCCGCATCTGCAACCTACACCACAGCTCACGGCAATGCCCGATCGTTAACCCACTGAGCAAGGGCAGGGATCGAACCCGCAACCTCATGGTTCCTAGTCGGATTCGTTAACCACTGCGCCACGACAGGAACTCCCAAGAAAAATATTTCTTATTTTCAAAAAGTATTGAAGAAATTCAAATTATCGTACATTGGTACATCCATTACAAAAACAATAAGTTCCGCAGAAAATTAAAAATAGAACTACCATATGATGCAACAACCCTCCCTCCTTCTGGGTCTATATCCAAAGGAAATGAAATCATCACCATCTCAAAAATATATCTCCACACACATGTTCACTGAAGCATTCTTCTCAATAGTCAAGATATGGGAACCACCTAAGTTTCTGTCTACAGATGAATGGATAAAGAAAATGTAGTATATGAGAGTTCCCTGGTAACCTAGTGGTTAAGGATTTGGCATTGTCACTGCTGTGGCTCGGGATTGATCCCTGGCTGGAAAACTTCTGCATGCCATGGGCACAGCTGAAAATAATAGTAATAATATTAATAATTTTTAAAATGAAGAAAATAAGGAGTTCCCTCCTGACTCTGACTCAGGAGGTCCCTTTGTGGCGCAGCAGAAACAAATCTGGCTAGAATCCGTGAGGATGCCCGTTCAATCCCTGGCCTCACTCAGTGGGTCGGGAATCTGGCATTGCCATGAGCTGTGGTGTAGGTCGCAAATGTGACTCAGATTCTATGTTGCTGTGGCTGTGGCGTAGGCCAGCAGCTGTAGCTTTGATTCGACCCCTAGCCTGGGAATTTCCATATGCCATGGGTGTGGCCCTAAAAATCAAAATAATAATAATAATTTATTAATTCCCTAATTTCTGGTTTTGGTGTCATTGTTTATATATGCTATTGATTTTTCTAAAAGCAAGATACACCAAATTTTACATAAAATGTAAGATGCATTCATTTATTTAATTTTTCTGGTTTTATTGAGAGATGATTGGCAAATGAAAATTGTATATATTTAGGAGTTACCACTGTGCAGCGTCTCTGCAGTGGCGCAGGTTTGATCCCCACCCAGTGCAGTGGGTTAAGGATCTGGCATTGCCATAGCTGTGGCATACGTTGCAGCTGCAATTCGTAGTCAGTCCCTGGACTGGGAAATTCCATATGCTGTGGATGTGGCCAAAAAAAAAGAATTTATATATTTAGCTTTTATTATGTGATTTTTTAAAGATGTATAATATAATGATTTACCCTCTTAAATTATTTTTAAAGCCTTTTTCTTATAGATTCACTGTGTGTTTATTATAAATAATAAATTGCTCTAATAGATTTCAAATGTGAATCAGTTATATATACAACTTTTTAGAAATGTTTATAATACTTAAAGTGAGGAGTAACTTTTAAAAATGTAGAACATTGACAATCTTGGTATCTCCATTTCTCTCACACTCCACATACAATTTGGCTCCTTCAAAATATACTCCTAATCCAACCACTTTACAATATATTGTTCCAAACTACCATCATCTATCACACTCCTAACAGATCTCCCATGCTTCCGCTCTGGCCCTTGTAGGTCTTTTCTCAAAACAGCAGCCTGAGTGATTTATATTTAAAACATAAATCAAATCACTACTTGACTCCTCTGTTCAAAACCCTGAAAATGCCTTCCCATCTAAGTCACATAAAAAGCCAAAACTTTTATGATGGTTCCTTCCTAGCTATGCACAATTTTCCCTCCTACCCCCGCCCCATACTCTTCTGAGCTGTTCCCCTAACACACCAGCCACTCTCCCCACCTCAGGATCTTTGCATTTGGTTATTTTCTTTCCCTGTGACACTCTGCCACCAAATTTCTCCACAGCCGATGGCCTCATTTCCTTCGGGCCTTTGCTCAAATGTCACTTCTCATCAAGGTATTTCCTGATCATCCTACCTAATATTACAAAATCCGCACACACACGCAACTTCTTATCCTCCATTTTTTTCCCCCGTAGCACCACTTATACTATTTATTTTACTTACTTGTTTTGTTCATGGTCCATCTTCCCTCACTAGAATGTAAGCTCCGTGAGGGCAGCGATTTTTGTGTTCTTTCCTCACTGCTGTATTCATACAACCTAGGACAGTATCTGGCTTAATATGTGTATATTGAATTAGTGAATGAATGAATGAAGCACATAAGATAATGTTTCTGACAGAGCATTCCTTTCCATATATGTTATTAGGGAAATAACATTCTCTGGGTTCTTTTTTCCTTCTATCACTAGGCATTGTTCTTAAGCATATTCCTGGAAAGCATCTGAAAAATTTCCAATAACACTAGACACAGCAGCTTGATTACTTTTAGGCATTATCAATGTGGAGCATCTAACAACGGTGAACTATAATGTGCTTAACTCATACACTTGCTTCTGATGGCAATCCAAAATGCTGACCTCTGTCTTTACAGAACTATAGTGTCCTCTTTTTTGCCTTCCTATATTAATAATAACAAATTAAATAAATATGCACGTGCACCTTTACAGCTGTGCCATCCGAGGGAAGATGCGCCAATGATTGCTTCTTATTGATAAGTTTACAACACCCAGATAACCTGCTCTGTATTCCTGACACAGAGCAGTGGAGAGGTCTGAGAGCTTAATTTCTCTTCCTGGGATGCATTTCTATCACTGACTAATTTTTCTTTATCGCTGAAAAGCCTGGTATAGTATAGTGATTGTGTACGTGTACACAGGCTTTTCATTTGAACATTTTGTAACATACTTAAAATTGAATATTCAGTTCAGAGGTTAGTCAAATTCTACATGTAGAGGTAAGTGGATTCTGAATTCTCCCACACAAAATAAACTAAGGTAGTGAAGTATAGCCGAACATGCAACCCCATAATATGCCTCTTTGGCATATGGATTATTTTGAGAAACAGCAGAATCAGGAGAAGCTCTGAAAGCAGAGAAATTACTCTTTTGTAGGGAAATTTACAATTATAAAGTTAATCTCCACTTGTGTCTCCCTTTCTGTACTAGGAAAAGAAGGAAGACTAAATCCAGAGAGTCTCATCAATAGAGAAGATGCCCACTTAAATCTGCATAACAAACCTTACCCTTGTTTACTGTGCTTTTCCCAGTCACCTCCCATAACTGATTCCCCCACACCCAACATCTTTCTTTTGTATTTAACTGAAGATGGTATTTATTTAAGGCTTGGGCCATCTTGGGGAGTTATTTAGTTTTCTTGGGTATCTCCCATGAATACATGTTAATAAAGTTCTGTTTGTTTTTCTTTTGTTAAACCTTTTATTAACGAGAGGGGGTGGTCTCATCCAAGAACTCAGAAAGGTAGAGGGAAAATTATTTTTTCCTCCCCTACAATAGCTGTAAACAATCCACCAATTTTTAGGGGAAAGGGAAACGTGTAGGAAGCCTTTGCAGGTGAAGGGAGTTAGGAGTAGTGTTGTTGAAACTCAGCTTCTGTCTACCAGTGCCAAATAAAAACTTGGAGACAGAGTTTTGGGTGAAGGAGAAAAAAAAAAAAATAGCTTTTATTGCTTTGCCAGGCAAAGGAGGCCACAGCAAGCCAATGCCTTAAAGACTGTGTCCTCCTTCGGAGAAGACTTAAAGGGAGTTTTATAGTTTAAAAGAAGAAAAATGGGGTTTCAGATAAGAAGCAGGGTTGGGGCAAACATGCATTCTTATTTCCTTCAGGGAATTTTAGTCGTCAATTTGGTGTCAGGAAATCTCAGTATGATCCTGGTGGTGGTCTTCTGGGTTATGGCATCTTAACTTTTTCTAGAATAACAATACTTATGGAAAGGGCATGTTGATCAGAGATTAGAGCAAACTAGGAAGTTCCTGAAAAACATCATGTGCTTATAATGTTTAACCCACCAGCAGTTGTGCTCAGGGTGCCGAATCTTTAACTTAGAGTGATTGTGTTTAGGGTGCAATCAAACAAGGGAGAAGGATAAGGAAGGACTCCAAGCTGTTCAATTTTAAAGTTTTCATTTCTAAAAGAGGCATAAAGAATATAACTTTTCTCTTAGGTATATAAGATGCCTACCTACATCATGGTGTGTATCCCTAGAGAGGGAACAGGGATCCTGTCCCAAGGCTGTGCTGTTGTTTCTTGACTGTTCCTCCCTTGGGTTTGCATCCCCTTCCTTCCCTGATCAGCAGCTGTCTGAACCTGCCCCTTGGAACTCTGGGAAGACCATGGAGCTGAATGAGGCCCATTTCCTAAAAACAAGAAATAGGGGACACAGAAATGCTTTTGTTCCCAGGACCCCCACAGGGCCCTGCTCGGTTTCAGTAGTTGCTGTGTCCTAGTGAGTGTCCACATTTACTAGGTACGTGGTACTATTACAAAAGTATGTGCACACATAGCATCACACATGCTACTGCACAATATGAGTCACTTAAAGGAAAGCAATAGCAACTTCTAGAAAGCAGGCATTGGCGCTTATCAAAACCAAAGAATAAGCCCAAGGGCCCTTATAGCTAAATTCAAAAGCTCAAGGTGAATGTACTGATTTGATATCCCTTAAGGCGTTGCAATTCCTTTGTTTCTTACTTGTTTCTGTGTTCTGAAAAATGAAAACCAAAAGATACTGCATCTATTTTAAAACATCAATTTGATATGTAAGGCAGCAATTATGGCGAATTTTTTGCGTTAAAAATCAGGACAAATGGTGACTGCAACTTAATAAAAGTACTTAAGCATGAATGGATTTTCTGTGAAATGTTTAATGAAAGAAGATAATTGCGGTTATTATTATGTGGTATTTTGTACAATAGTAGAGAAACTAAAAAGTGTTCCCTCCTATTCATTTGCAAAAGTCTCTTAACAAAGAGCTCATACTCATATATGCCTAAGTATACAGCTAGTAATGCTTCACTGAGCTTATGAAAGTAGATAAGTTATCTGGATATACAAATGCAGGAGAGAAACAGACACAATGCAGCCCAGAAAATAAAGCAGTCACATTGATGAGGGATATAGACCTCTCACTGAATGCATTCTTTTACTCCCCAAACATAAGGCATTTTAACATCATAATTGAAAATATGGCAGAACTGAAAAATAGTTTTCCTATTTAAAAAAATGTTTCTTTGGAGTTCCTGTCTTGGCACAGTGGGAACGAATCCGACTAGGAACCATGAGGTTGCAGGTTCAATCCCTGGCTTTGCTCAGTGGGTTGGGGATCCGGCGTTGCTGAGACTGTGGCATAGGCCGGCAGCTATAGCTCCAATTAGACCCCTAGCCTGGGAGCCTCCATGTGCTGTGGGTGTGGCCCTAAAAAGACAAAAAGACCAAAAAAAAAGAAAGTTTCTTTGAATTTCATTGTTAAAATATCATGTCTGAAAGATGGCTTAAGGGATATAGAATAAATTATGAAACTGGAACCGGGAGTTCCCGTTGTGGTGCAGTGGAAATAAATCCGACTAGGAAACATGAGGTTGAGGGTTCGATCCCTGGCCTCGCTCAGTGGGTTAAGGATCTGGTGTTGCTGTGAGCTGCGGTGTAGGTCGCAGATGCAGCTCGGATCTGGCATTGCTATGACTCTGGCATAGCAACAGCTCTGATTCGATCCCTAGCCTGGGAACTTCCATAGGCTGTGGGTGCAGCCCTAAAAAGACAAAAGACAAAAAAAAAAAAAAGAAAAAGAAACTTGAACCAAATGCTCAGGGAATAAGGATGTCTTGACCAAATCGATTTTCTGTTGAAATGCAGCTAAATTCATATTCGTTCCAATTTTTGTTAAATAATAAAATTAACATTAAAATGAACATTAATAAAACCAAATTCAATTGAATTAGATTAATAAAAACCAAAAGAAGCTTTTTTATGCTTGAACATGTGGTACATTTTTAGATTATCATTGTGAAAAATAATCTCTCTTCAGTAGCCTAGATACGGAAGGTGAATTTGTGTTTGTTTACTTGTGTTGTCAACAAATAGGAAAAAAGTCTCTGACAGCAGATTTATTGTGGTTTTATTTTTTTATGAAAATGCAAAATAACCTGCTTAATCAATGGGAAATTGTAGTTAAGTCAATAATGGAAAGTAAGACTTGCCATATATAAAGAAAGCATGTTGAAAGAAAGAAATTTGAATATCCGATACTTATAATATTGTGACCCTCTCATTTTCCAGATTGTGCTTTGTGTGTTTTCTGCATGCAACTATGACAGAAGCTATGTGCCCTGGCCCCAGCTCTGGGTGTTGGTGCAGGTCAGGCTACATGCCAAATGCTAAACAATTCACCAGCTGTGTATCAGTGTAAGCACAGGAGGACCTGCCACAAACTATTTCTATTCATCACATGGGAAAGATGAAGCACCAAAAAAAAAAAAAAAAAGAAAGAAGAAAAAGAAGAAATGCCTATTTTTCTGAGTTCTACTCTTTAGGAAGGACCTCAACTATGCCTTTTCTCTTGTGTCTAGGATTAAATAATGGAACTCATAAACCTGTGATCTGAATGAGAGAAAAAAGATTGGTGATGAAGGAGAAGAGGCACCATGTCCCATGTAGTGGAAAGAGAAAAGAAGCAAAGACAGTAGCTTTAAGTACATGAGAACATGTGAAGCATGTTGCTCATGAAAAACCTTACTATGACTTCATGAAGATTTGTGAATTGATGTAACAAATATAACTATGAAATGGATATTTTTAATGACACAGAATAAAATACAAGAAAAGGAGCAAGCTTAACTGACTATTTGTCCAATTTCATCTGTTGGATGCATTTATTTTCACCTCTCATTTATTTGAGGGTAGATATTTCAAAATGGTAGCAAATTATCACTCCAAATTGAAAATTCTTGGCTAGCTTTTCTAAATTCTAAGATGCTCTATGTATGTTTTGACAATTAAGAAATAAAAATAAAATATCCTACCATCTTCCTCTCACAAGTTTACCCTGATAGGTAGTATAGTGTGACTCAGGAAGCTAGTTCTCAAGTCTTGTTTGGCTAATTCCTTCCTAGCTGTGTGTTGTGAGACAAAGAACTAACCTCTCTGGTGCTAGGTTTCTTTGTCTTGAAAATGACAAGGTTGGACTGGACCATCCACAGGACTCTTTCCATTTTAAATTTCTGTACCTTTTAAAAATTATTATTCCTCTTTTTAAGCTGGACCTACTTAGTGTAGATCAAAAGAGAGACCCAGAAGAAAATGAGTTAGAAAACCCAAATCAAATTATTCAAGGAAAAAAAATTGTAGACTTGAATTATCAAAATGTTGCAGGAAGGGGACCCCTTCCAGAACCCAATAATAGGTTCTTGTCTAATACTTAGAAATGAACTATCCGAGGAGACACATGTGCTGACAAAGCAAAAGACTTTATTGCGAATGCCCCCCAACCCCAACCCCAACCCCTGGGTGGAGAGCAACAGAATAAGGGAACCCAGGAGAACTGCTCTGCCATGGCTCACAATCTCAGGCTTTTTGGTAATGAGGTTAGTTTCTGGGTTGTCTCTGGCCAATCATCTTGCTTGGCCCATGCTTGGTCTGGCCCAAGGTCCTTCTTGGTGGTATACGCACCTCTCAGCCAGGACAGGTTTCAGTACCAAGGATTCTGGGATGTTAGTCATCTCCTCCCTCTTATTGGCCCCTCCCAAATCCTCCCAGTTAGTCTTCAGGGCAGCACCCTGTTCCTTATCAGGACCTCCTGTCGTGAGACAGTTCATGCAAGAGGCTATTAGCATGTCTGGTCAAGGTGGGCAGTTTCAGTCAATGGTCTCCTAATACAAGTGCATATAAATGCACATAAGAGATACATAGTTTCTTGAACTTCTGTTTATTTAGTAGCATATAATTGCATTATTTGGTAATACAATTTATAATATTCAGGAGTTCCCGTCGTGGTGCAGTGGTTAACGAATCCGACTAGGAACCATGAGGTTGCGGGTTCGGTCCCTGCCCTTGCTCAGTGGGTTAACGGTCCGGCGTTGCCATGAGCTGTGGTGTAGGTTGCAGACGCGGCTCGGATCCCGCGTTGCTGTGGCTCTGGCGTAGGCCGGTGGCTCCAGCTCCGATTCGACCCCTAGCCTGGGAACCTCCATATGCCGCAGGAGCGGCCCAAGAAATAGCAACAACAACAACAACAAAAAGACAAAAAATAAATAAATAAATAAATATAATATTCAGAATGCCTCCATTTTGGGGAAGATTAATTTTAAATCTTTTACTAAAAGTTCACTTCTTTTACAAGTACAAAACATTGTTAAAAACACTTAAATGGCAAATGTGATATTTATCAGTAGTACCATTTGAGAATTGCTTTCCTGTGTTCCTAGCAAAAGGGAATTTTCAAAGTCACACATGCTATGAACGTTCCATACTCTTCAGTTGTGACATTTAGTCATGGGATACATTTTTCTGGTATTTTGGTATAAAAAGCACTATGATATCTAAAGACAAGTTGATGCTTAATGTGACTTGAATTCCAGGGTTTAAAAAAGTGTTTCTTTGCCATCATGAAAATGGATAAAGCCAAGAAGGAAAAATTGAATAACTTATTTTTTCTGACATTCAGATTAAAGATAATGAAAGTAACAATTGAAATAATAGTAACCTAATTAAATTGTCTTCAAGAGTTTAATGAATTTTTTCTCTTTAAGAGTAGATAAAAATAACTTATAACTATCTTCCTAGGGAATTTTATTTTCTAAAAATTAAACTTAAGGAGTTCCCATTGTGGCTCAGCAGATTGAGAACCCAACATAGTATCTGTGAGGATGAGAGTTCAATCCCTGGCCTCTCTCTGTGGGTTAAGGATAAGGTATTTCTACAAGCTGTGACAGGTCATGGATGCCACTCAGATCCTGTGTTGCCATGACTGTGGCATAGGACTGCAGCTGCAGCTCCTATTTGACCCCAGCCCAGGAACTTGCATAGGCAAGCCATATGCTGTAGGTGATGCTGTAAAAAGAAAAAAAAATTTTTTTAATTAAATTAAAAATTTTCAATACAAATTGGATTAAACAAAGTGAAATATAACATAACCTCTGAAATCTTATTTTTGTTATTCTGCACACAAGACATGTCATTACCTCAATTTAAAAACTAATCTTAGGCAAAAAATGACATTACACATGTTGACCAAGAAAACTATATTTCAGAAATAGTACTAGTCTTAAATGTGTTAGACCCCAATGTAGAACTAATTTACAAAGAAGCATTTTGTAAGTTTGTATTTTTAAATGAATATTTGTAACTGATGGGATTCAGGACATACTACCCTAAAATACCGCACCTTGGCCATATTGAATATTTTAAACTGAAGGTGTTTGAGAAAACAGCAGAAGTAGGAATGTCATTCTGCACTCCCCACCATCACCACCACCACCACCATGGTCTCTCTGCTGAAGCAGGTCATAAAACCCTCATATGAAACTGTGTCATCTTTATACCCAGAGGAAAGGACCCCTATGCTTATCTCCAAAGACAAAGAGATGCCAACATGAATCCTAACAAACAGGAGTACCCTGGTGACTTAGAAATTAAGGACTTGATGGTGTTACTGCTGCAGCTCAGGTTGCTGCTATGGCATGTGCTCCATCCCTTCTCCACTCCGGGAACTTATGCATGACCCAGGCATCGCCAAAAATAAAAAGAGAATCCTAACGAGCAGAACTTGCTAAGTTTCCCTCACTTTACTACAATTATCTCCTGTTAAATTAATTAAACAAGGAGGCCATTAGACTGAGGTGGCTCTAATGACATGGCATCCTATATAAGCAAACCAAAATCTAAGCCTATAAATGCATCAATGTTGCAAAATCAAATGCTAAGGACAGCCAATCACAACCAACCAGGTTTTAAGCTCTAGCCATTCAAATAATTTCCTTTCTTTGACTCTCTATAAATCTTTTCCCTAGCTCCCGTTGGTGGAGTGCCCGTAACCACATCTGATACAATGCTGAAAGGATAAAAGCTCAAATAAATTCTTAAAATGTGTACTATGCCTCTGTTTATCTTTTAACACCTCATATTCCTTGACCTATCATATTCCTCCAGGACTGTCCACTCTTCATCAAGTCTATCATAAAATACTCAATTCTAACTGTTTAGGTCTTTATTTCCTTGTGAAACCTCCTGTGTCATGTAAAACTTCTTTTATTTGTCTTTGTCAGTTTAATTTTCAGACCCAATCAGAGACCCTAAGAGAATCATGGAAAACACTTTCCTGCCTTTCATAGCTTTATTGTCTTCAATATATAATTTTCTATATATATATATATATATATATTTGTGATAAGAATCTTTCTTTTTCTAACCCTTTTTTTTTCTTTTTTGTCTTTTGCCTTTTTCTAAGGCCACTTCCTGAGGCATATAGAGGTTCCCAGGCTAGGGGTCTACTAGGAGCTGTAACTGCCGGCCTACGCCAGAGCCACAGCAACGCGGGATCCGAGCCACGTCCGTGACCTACATACACCACAGCTCACCGCAATGCCGGATCCTTTAACCCACTGAGCAAGGCCAGGGACCGAACCCGCAACCTCATGGTTCCTAGTTGGATTTGTTAACCACTGTGCCACGATGGGAACTCCTCTAACCCTATTTTGAACTTTCAACCATGGAAAATGTTCATGAGGAAAATTAGGTATATTATGTAAAAATCCCAAAGAATAAATAAAATTAAGTATTAATTAGTAGGAAAATAATATTTATTGCATTTCTTTTATATGCTAGGCACTGTGCCTTATATTTTACATATATTTTCTAATGCAAAAGATGGTTTACTTGCAAAGGTTCTATATCATATATGATAGAAATCTGTCTCTTCTAGGGCCGCACTTGCAGCATATGGAGGTTCCCAGGCTAGGGGTCCAATTGGAGATGTAGCCACCGGCCTACACCAGAGCTACAACAGTGGGAGATCTGGGCCGCATCTGCAATCTACACCACAGCTCACTGCAATGTCGGATCGTTAACCCACTGAGCAAGGCCAGGGATTGAACCCGCAACCTCATGGTTCCTAGTCGGATTCATTAACCACTGAGCCATCATGGGAACTCCACAATAGAAATTTTAAACAAAATAAATTTTAAAACTAGATATGAAAAAAACATTTCATTTGCAAATTAACTACTGAAATCTGCACTATTGCATACTAATAGAAAAACTTTGCAATTGTACTGCATACCAGTAGAAAAACAATGCCATCAACTGTATTGCCAAAGACATTAATTTAAAATAGTTCTATTGAGTTGTAAAACAGTGAATTAAAAAAATAAAAGAACATATTTACAGAGACCCAAAAGGCACAAAAAATGCTCAACATCACCAATCTTCAGAGAAATGCAAATCAAAACTACAATGAGTTATCTCTTCACACCAAGTAAGATCCTACTATCAAAAAAGAAAAAAGTGGGGGGAGGGATGAGGTAAGTCTCACTGTGGTGAAGTGGGTTAGGAATCCCATTGCAGAGGCTGATGGGTTAGGAATCCCATTGCTGCGGAGATGCAGGTTTGATCTGGTATTGCTGCAGCTGTGGCACAGGTTGCAACTGTGCCTCAGAATGGATCCCTGACCTTGGAATTTCCACATGCCAAGGATGTGGCCATTAAAAAAAAAGAAGAAGAACAGAAAATAACAGTTGTTGGTGAGGCAGTGAAGAAATTGGAAACTTTATGCTCTGTTGCTAGGATTGTAAAATGGTACATCTGCTATGGAAAACTGTATGAATTTTCCTCAAAAAAGTAAAAATAGAACTTTAGAACTACCATATGATCCTGCAATCCTACTTCTAGGTACATATCCAAAAGAATTAAAAGCAGAGTCTCAAAGAAATATTTGCACATCTATGTTTATAGCAGAACTTTTCATAAGAGCCAAGAGGTGGAAGCAGCCCAAATGTCCATCAACAAATAAATGGATAAACAAATTGTGGTCTATACATATAAGGGAATATCATTCTGCCTTTAAAAAGGAAGGAAATCCTGTCACATACTGTGATCTGGTTGGGTGATGTCCTCAAGGACATTATACTAAGGAAATATACTAGTCACAAAAAGACAAGTACTGCCTGATTCCACTTATATGAGGTACTTAGAGCAATCAAATTCATAGAGAGAGAAAGTAGAAAGATAATGATCAGGGTATGGGGAGAGAGGGAAAGGAGGAGTTGTTTAATGGCCATAGTATTTCAGATTTGCAGCATGAAAAAAAAATCTGAAAATTTATTGCATAACAATGTAAATACATTTAATACAACTGAGGTGGATGTGTACTTAAAAATGCTTAAGATGGTAAATTTTATGCTAAATAATTCTATTATAACAAACAGTTTACATTTCTAAATCGATCAATGATTTTACCATCTTCTCTTTTACTAAACAAAATGAAATATAGAATAATCTCTAAAATCTTATTTTGGCTTTTCCATGTAAAGGAAATGCCATTAGATCAATCTTTAAATAATTACCCTAGCTAAGGAAAAAAAAAAGCATTGCAGATTTAAATCGATGAGTGTATATCCTTCTAAAAACATGGAAACTGTTACAGCAGATACCCAGCAGCCCTGTGCTGCAGCGTATCAGCTCTGGCGACAGCCCCGTGGCTGTAGCGTACCAGCTCCGGTAGCTCTGTGGCCATAGTGGATCAGCTCTTTGACCCGGCGAGAAACCAAGCGAGCACTCGGAGAGTTGGAGAACTCAGGTTTATTACGCCAGCGGGCTCAGACGAGATCGCTCTCCAGAGTCTGAGCCCGGAAGAAGGGTTTCACAAGGCTTTTATGGGCTACGTCTTCCGGGTCCAAGCTTGGCTAGTTGGACTGGAGTGACGTCAGGCAAGGTAGTAGATGCGGAAGCAGGTGCATGGGGGAGGACTGGTTGGGGCAGTTGGCTAGACTTTGCTTAGTCATCATGGCTGGGGTCTCTCCTTTCTACATTTTATTGGGACATTTTCTCCTACAAAACAAAACAATGTTGCCCTTTTAGGGAGTAAACTAGTTGAAAATTATAACAATCTGGTGACCTGGTAAGAAGATAGTCATTTGTGATGTTCAATTCGGATATTATATAAAGTCTATATAATAAAGGTGAAGCTTAACACAAATCCAAATATTTTTCTAATGCATATCGGAAAAATCACGGCTATCCATCAAAATGCTCTCTTCGCTTCTCAGATAAGTAGTGTTCATGTGAGAAGGTGATACTGAAGGAAGTGGGCAAGGAATGGAGAACATAAATGTATTAAGTCTCCATCATTCTATAGACAATTAAATGAATATAAAATACTGGATTCCCAGTAATGTGATTGATCAAATGTTAATATACATATCTTTAGAGAGCTCCTAAAGTCAAGAAAATATAAATATCCCAGTTGAAAAACAAGTAAACAGATTTGCAAGAGGAGAAGGAGCAAGTAGCCAATAGACATAAAATAAAAAGTCAACTTCAATAGCAATAAAATTAAAAAATTTCAGTGTATGTTATACTACAATTCAATTGTGTGGGAAAAATTAGTGTAACTGCAAAGGTTGAGTTCTATTCTTTTGTAACTTCTACTCGTGTATATTTATACAAATTATTTCATTTCTCTTGTTTTTCAGAGTTTAAATTCCCCTACACTAATACCCTCAGTGGAAAGTCAGAAATAAGAAAGTGGAACATAAAAAAAATTCCCTATAGGAGTAATGAATGCTTGTCCCATTTATTTCTGTTCTATTTGTTATCTACCATTAGCTAGGTTTGTAAAGTAGAATTGCAACATAGCAGGAAATAACAGATGATTTACATTCTAGGAAAACACTCGCGCAATTTTGAAAAATGTGAACATGAACTTTGATGGTGTACTGTAAAATTGTATTATTCTCTTTAAAAGTTAAGTAATCCTCTCCTTATATGATTGTATACTCATATATTACCAAATACACCATATATTTGAAAACCTCCTTGGCTACCTAATATGTAGTAAGGAAGAGTACTTAGGAGAAAATGTTTTTTAAAAAATCTGATAGGATAATTAGTAATTGTTAGAAAGATTAGCCTTTAAATTCATCTTCTCAGAAAACTTCCATTTGAAACATATGCACAAATGTAATTTCTACAAGATCATAACCCGCATTCTTTCCTGCAGAAAATTCAGCAATTATGTTCAAAGAAATCATTCCAAGGAAGCAAGACGTTTGAACTGCTTTCTATTAAAGCAGGCGATTTAAAAATCAGCTAATGTAATCCACCACATCAACTGGTACAGTAGAAAAATCACATGCTCATAACAGCAGACAAGTAAAACTTCTCATAAAATGATTTTTAAAAATATGGATTGGGAATTCTCACTGTGGCACAATGGGTTAAGAATCAGACTGCAGTGGCTCAGGTCACTGAGGAGGTACATGCTTGATCCCAGGCCTGGCACAGCAGGTTATGAGATCCAGTGGTGCTGCAGCTGCGGTATAGTTCAAAACTGTGGCTCCGACTCTATCCCTGGCCTGGGAACTTCTACATGCCCTAGGTGCAGCCGTAAAAAAAATAAAAATTAACCTTAAAAAATTAAAAAAATAAAAATATCGATAAAATTACCCCAAAAGAGTATCAACTGCTAGATCTGCAGCGATAACCACAAAATTAAGGATGTGTCCCTGAGGTTAAGTATCAACAATATTAGGCAAGCATTTAAAACTATGCATGTCGGAGTTCCTGTCGTGGCGCAGTGGTTAACGAATCCGACTAGGAACCATGAGGTTGCGGGTTCGGTCCCTGCCCTTGCTCAGTGGGTTAACGATCCGGCGTTGCCCTGAGCTGTGGTGTAGGTCGCAGACGCAGCTCGGATCCCGCGTTGCTGTGGCTCTGGCGTAGGCCGGTGGCTCCAGCTCCGATTGGACCCCTAGCCTGGGAACCTCCATATGCCGCGGGAGCGGCCCAAAGAAATAGCAAAAAGACAAAAAAAAAGACAAAAAAAAAACTATGCATGTCAAGTTTCTTTTAGTTACATAAGCAAACCCTTATAGATCTTAGAGGAGAGAAAGCAGGAAATAATATTACATAGATTTATATAGTTTTTTATCATGTAAGTTTCACCTACACAAAAATTTTTTATACAGAAAGTATAGGGATAAATTAGGAGGTTGGGATTAACATATACTCACTATTGTATCTAAAATAAATAAGTAACAAGGACCTACTGTAGAGCACAGGGAAATCTATTCAATACTGTGTAATGATCTATAGGGAAGAGAATCTAAAAAGGAATGGATCTATATATATATATATATATATATATATATATATATATAAAAAACTTCACTTTGCTGTACACTGACACTAACACAACATTGTAAGTCAACTATATTCCAATAAAAAGTATTTAAAAGTATAGCTAGAAGGTCATATTTAAAATGTTTAGAATGATCCTTGAATATTTGGTTATTTTTGTTTTCTTTCTTTTTTTAATTATTTTTTCCTGTGTTCCAAATTGCCTACACATATATGAATGAAATTAATAATTTAAATGCACAATATTAAAAGTTTGTTTCTTTAAGGAAAAAATAAGAGCTTGCTTTAAATATTGCTGGGACATATATTTAGCTACTCAAACATCAACAAATTACCAACCAAACAATAAATCATGCTCATGTTAAAAAAGACATAACCTAGCAATAGAAATCATTATATTCCTAAAAGTATCTGCTAAGAACAATATAGCAGGGCTCTTTCCCTAAAGAATTTAACTTTTAAATCAAAGTAATTTGCTACTGTACCCTGCCAGGAAAGTCTGTCTAAGAAAGGACAGATAAGTGTGTGTAAATTAGTACTTACTGAAGTAGTATCGTGCTTAATCTCTAGTTATGTACATAAAATCTTCTCTGTTGCTATCGCTTCTCTAGGTGGGAATGATTACCAATTTGTTTCTTTATTATCATGCCTTGTTACTATTTTAAAAACCTGAGAGACTGATATTAGCCTCTGGATTGTAAGACTGAAATAATTGGCAGAGAAGTCACCAAGTGTTTGTTTTCCTTTTTCTCTAATTTCAGATTTAGAATGAACCTCAGAGGTCACTGAATCTAACCCATTGAAGTAGTCAACAGTCTGGCTTCTGTTTCAACATTTCTGATGTCAACACCTCAATTCAAGGCAGCTTATCTCATTGTTGTAGTTTCTGTCCCATTATTGTGGTTTTAATTATTAGAATATTTCTGCACAGTGAAGAAATCTGTTTTCCTGTAACGTCCATCCATTTGGGCTAGTGCTGCCCTCTAGTGCTAGACAGAATAATAAATTCCTCCATCTTCCATCGGATTATTTCAAAACAATCATGGGCCTCTGAGATTTCTGTTCTATAGGCTAAACATCCACGAGTGCTTTATATGACATGATTTAAATCTCCTCACAAATCTAGTTGATTTTCCCTGGTCTCAGTCTAGTTCATCTGTTAATATGTGAAGACCAATACTAAAGGAAAACGTTCACTCATACTGGGTATTTATTTTCCTCATGAAACAAAGTTACCCCCTAAAACCGACTTCCTCTGTTGAGTTTATTATTAACCTCTCTCCAAAGCTCTATTTCCTTTCTTATCCTGAACCTGTTTCCCTCAAGATCGAAGAGTGTCAAAGAAAAGTGGGGATTGAAACCAAGCAGGACCCTGTGGGGCCCTACCAGGTACAAAAGCCTTTACATGTCCCCTGTCTCTTTTTTGTAGGAAAAAGGCTTTAGCCTCCTAGACCTTCCCAGAGTTCCAAAAGGCAGATTCAAACAGTTCCTCTTTATGGGAGTGAGGGAAAGAGGAAAAGCAGTCAAGAAACAGTAGTGCAAAGAAAGAGCAAGTCCTGGTTCCTCCTGAAGGGATATACATTAACAATCTGATATGTACCTTAGTACTTTTATAGGAACTAAGGCCTATAGAGGATAGTAACTTCAGGCTGAGTACAAGCATGTGGACCCCAGATGGGTTGGAACCAGAGGCTGGTGACTGAGATTCCTGGAACACCACCCTGTGACCTCATCACCCACCAGTCAGAAGAAAGTCACACGCCCTGCAGCCCTCGCCCCAGATTTGCCTTTAAAAACTCTTCCCATCAGGAAGTTCAGGTCTTTTGAGCATGAGCTGCCTGTACTCACTGCTTGGCCCTTGCAATAAATCTTTCTCTGCTCCAAACTCCAAACTCAAACCTTTCAACCAGCACATAAACTTGGGTTTGACTACACTTGTACTGGATATTTCTACTGATGCCAGTAGGAACAGGGTTCTTTATTGAATGTGACAAACTCTAGTTTCCTTATGCATGGAAGACATTAATTGAACATCAATTGGGTAAAGGACTAACCGGGGACTCTGAAAAAAAAAAAAAACAACAACAACAAAAAAAAACGAGCTCAAGAAAAAGGGCAGGAACCAAGTGTGAACAAAGAACATTGCCGGTCATTTCAGTAAACAAAGAATGTTGCAGCTATAAAGTCATCAGCCACTGCAGCTGCCCCAGTGATACGCCCTGAGGGGAATTCAGGAAGGAGAGAAACAGGATACTAGTCCTAGATAGTTAAGATGTATATCAGAGGAATAATTTCAATGAGCCCAGACTCTTGCACCTTCCTATACACAGAAAAGCACTAAAATTTTTAACTTGATATGTCTTTTTGTGTGTGTGATTAGCAGTAATCTTTTGATGTTCAACTACATGTGTTTTTGTTTTTGTTTTTGTTTCAGCAAACACTCCTATATATCCTGGCTCCTCCCTTACCTCTTTGGAACAATCCTTCAGAGCTATACAAGAGGTTGCCTTCCTGCCCTAGAGCCCTCAGTTCTGAATAAAGCATAATTCTCTGCATTTAGGTTGTGTATATTTTTTTTTAGTTAATACAAGAGACACTAGAAAATCAGAATTATAACTAAAATCACTCCTCAAAATTAATCTGATGAGGCCACTAATGCCATACACTGATATTGAAATTTGTACCACTACCATTGCTGCCCCTAGAAACTGGCTATTGTGGCCACAGTGAATTCTACACTGTTCTTGCTTCTGTGTTGTGTTAATGCCAGATTCCACGTAGGCCAAGTCTATCATTCCTTATTCTCTTTGTTTATTTATTTTTTGTCTTTTGTCTATTTAGGGCCGCATCTATGGCATATGGGTCAAATTGGAGCTACAGCTGCCACCCTACGCCACAGTCATAGCAACGCAGGATCCAAGCCGAGTCTGCAACCTACACCACAGCTCACAGCAATGCCAGATCCTTAGCCCATTGAGCAAGGCCAGAGATCGAACCCACCTCCTCACAGATACTAGTCAGGTCCTTAACCACTGAGCCACAACAGGAACTCCTCTCTTTATTTTTAATACCTTTCACTTCTCTACCTCCTTTCCCATAGCCTATAAGCATGCTTAATTAAATCTTTCCCATTTAGTCATTAACAGCATAAGTTTGAGTATAGCTCTGGTATTTAATATGTGTCCTCAGGCAAATGTTTTAATGCTTCTGTGCCTTCATTTCCTTACCTGTAAAAAAAGAAATAATACTAGTCCTTATTTTACAGGATATTGTGAGGTTTAAATGAATGAATAGTAAAGCTGTCAGAACAGTGTCTGGCAGATAGTAAATGCTATATGTGTTTGTTAAATAAAAATTAATTAATTGATCAATCCTCAACTTATAGCTTGTGAGAACTCTCCTGAAAGATTTAAAAAAAAATCCTTAATTACCAAATTTAATGAATTCTTCAGATCTTGGCTAATTTATCCTTCCAGCAACACAACCTGGTGGACCACCAATTTCCTCTTGGAATTCTCCCTTTATTTTCTGGATACCACTTTCCTGGTTTTTCTCATAACTCTCTGATATTTTCTTTCTTTCTTTCTTTCTTTTTTTTTTTTTTTTGTCTTTTTCTAGGGCCACACCCACGGCACATGGAGGTTCCCAGGCTAGGGGTCTAGTAGGAGCTGTAACTGCCGGCCTACGCCAGAGCCACAGCAACGCAGGATCCAAGCCGAGTCTGCAACCTACACCACAGCTCACGGCATCGCCAGATCCTTAACTCACTGAGCTAGGCCATGGATCGAACCCACAACCTCACGGTTCCTAGTTGGATTTGTTAACCACTGTGCCACAAGGGGAACTCCTTCCTTCTCTGATATTTTTTATTCAATTTTCTTTGCAATTTCCTTGGGGTTCTGTCTTTGATCCTCTTTCCTTGTCACTCTATAACTTAATAAATCCGATAGGAAAAAATGGTCCAAATCTTCCACATAACATAAAATCCCTCCATAATCTAATCTCTGCTGATCTCTTCAGACACATCTTTCAGTACCCCACCACATGGAATGGCTTGCACTTTCCAGAGTGTGCTAGTAGTGCCGTTTCCTCTGTCAGGAAATACCCTTCCCACTTCTACAATTATTTCCTAATTTTTCAAGTCAAATGTTTTTTCTTGATACGTTAGGTGAATTTTCTCCTTTAAGTCATATATATATATAGTGGCTACCAGTATCCCCAGAACCTAACACAGTAAGGAACTTAGTAATTGTTTATGAACCGAATTAGAGCACCTAAATTAGTATTTTGCATGTATTTATTGTTTTTAGGCGACTGTATATGCCTTGAGAAAAAAATTTACTTATTAATCTTTATGACCCTGGTTCTAAGCAATGACTTAAATGCAACAAATAGTTAAATAATATACATTTGAAAATCTCTTTGGACATTTGTGTTGTGATTTCTGTAACAACTTGAACAAGTTTTCAGCTCTCAAAATTTATTGAGTTTTATTTCCTCTGAAGAACCAATGACACAGGATTCCGCTAGCTTTTATAAAAAGTGTACACAAGGCGCCTCATTAGCACAGTGGTAGCACATCAGTCTCATTAATAGCGTACCCTGAGCAGTATTAGACCATAAGAGTGTGCCCAAGCAGAACCCTGTGAGGACTTCCCAGCGTGAACCCCCCCCCCACATTCATGTCCTCCACCTGTCTTTTTATCTATAGAAAAATTTTAGTCCAAGAACCAATTTAATCAGAAAAGTAAAAAAAAATAGAGATAAGAAAACAGTAATAATAATTCAGCAAAGTCAAGGACCTTCAGTTCTTTAAGACTATAGATAATATTCTGAGCCATGTCCTTGAAGCTGTTTTGCAGGTGCTGAACCCCCCCCCCCCCGCCAGGTGGAAAAAGTCGATATGCTGCCCACAAGCACGGAGACCCCAGATCAATTGGAATCAGAAGACTGATAACGCTGACTCCCAACTGCTTCACCACCCACCAATCAGGAAAATGTTCATGAGCTGATGACGCCCTGCTCCTCAAACACTGTAAGACTCATCACTACCCGCTCTAAGGGGGGCGTGGCGGGGGGCGGACAGTCCTTGAGGCACTAGCCTGCTGTGTTCCCCTCTTTGCCTAGCAATTAAAGCTACTTTTTCTGTTTCCTCCAACTCTGCCTCCGTGTTTCTTTTTGGCATCAGCGTACAGGGGCAGCTGATATTTCAGCAACAAGAGGAACAATTACATTTTTCTTAAGAAACGTCATGGACACATCTTAGGGAAGGTATGAAATAGTAGGTTGCACTGTATGCCTGTGAATGAGCCTTAACTCTAGATTTGTGGTAGCTCTTCGAACGTGCGAGAAACAGGGAACCAGTCCGTCATGTCAAGAACATAAGGTTTTATTCGCCAGGAATGCCAGATACAAAGAAATGAGTCCTTCTAAGAGCAGTGAAAAGCAAGGATGAAGCGGTCACAGGAAAAAAAAAAAAAAAAAAAAAAAAAAGTTGCGTCTGACTGAGCGGTAGATGCTGCACAGGCGAAGAGACTTTTTAGAAAGAGCGGGAAAGAAATGGGCGGGTCTTAGTCCTCTTCTTTTTTTTTTTTTTTTCTCCCCTGTAGCCAAGCTCCTGATTGGAGAGCTGGGAGGGGTAGATGCCAAGCTCCACCCCCTGCCCCCTAGCAACAACAAAGCGAAGGACTGTGATTGGAGGATGAGTTTCATTTAGGCTCTAGTAAGCAGTGAGGGGGCGCCACACGAGCCTAGAGGAGTGTGGTGCGATCACACTGAGGAGATGGCTTCGTTTTCCAAACTAACATTTTCTGGGAAGGTGCTGACAGAACCCCAAAATGGGGGAAATATGGCCTTTCTAGACATGTCTCTGGGTATGTAGATCTGGGATCCTAGCCCCCGATTGTTGATAGTCGGGGCTGACTGGCGAACCGGCGCTGTGAGGGACAGCCCTGGATGGGGAGGCTTCCCCTCTCGCTCCCTGGCCGCCTCCACATGGATGAAGCCCAGATCCAGCCCGCCCTGCTCCTGACCCTCCTCTCTGCTCCCATTCCCCGGCCCTTCCAGCCCTGGCCTCTTAGGTTGGAAACTCGCCAAAGCTGACAGAAATCTCGTGGGGAGTAGAGCTTGCTAGAAGGGGTCAGGTGTCAGAAACAAAATGCCGGCTGTCGCGGTATATTTTACCCTCTGGAGGATAACCCTCCCCCTTCACACTCCCGTGCGATGGGCCGCCCTTGTTCTTGGCTGTCCCAGAGTGTGTCACAAACCACTCGATTCCGTGGGTAGGAGGAGCAAGTCTTAGGCTAGTTTGCAAGGAGTGGTGGTCGGGCACCCAGACTGGGTGAAAGGATGGTTTATTTGGTCGCCTGCTTGTTGGTTGGTGCCTATTCAGCCTAGGCTACCTATTCCCTCCTCTGGCGCTTTCTAGGCTCTCACCTCGAAGCACTAGGGGCGCTAACTTCTGCTGGGGGTGGGGCGGGAGGAGGAGGAGGATGGACTTCATAAATGGGGAGGGGGGAGGGGAGGGGGAGAGGGGAGGGTGGGGTAAGAGAGAAGGGCAGGAGGAGAATAGGGATAGTTTTACTTTTTTCAAACCTAGTTGCCTTTTTTTTCTTTCTTAATAACTGCACCTGCAGCAAATGGCAGTTCCCTGGCCAGGGATTGAATCCCAGCCACAACTGGGACCTGTGCCACAGATGTGGTAACAGAGAGTCCTTAACCCAGGGTCCTTAACCCACCGTGCTGCGGTGGGGAGGCGGGGGAATCAAACCCCAGCCTCCCCTGTAGGCCCATGGTGCCACGGGCAGGAACTCCTTTTTTTTTTTTTTTTTTCTGGCCTGATTGTCCTGGCTAGTGTCCAGTGAAATGCTAAATAGATGTGGTGAGAGTGGATGTCCTTAACTTGTTTCTGATCTTAGGGGGAAATTGTTTCTAATCTTAGGGGGAAAGCTTTCAGTATTTTACCATTAATCATCATTTTAGCAGTGGGTTTTCATAGATGGCTTTTATGAGTGTGAGGAAGTTTCCTACCTTCCCGCTTTACCTCTGAGAGGGATAGCCATGAATAGTACCTAAGACATTTTCTTTTTTTTTTTTCTCTTCATGTGTTTTTTTAACAGTCTATTTCATGATCAGTTTCAACATGCTTTTACTCATCTAAGACATAGACCTTGTGGATTACAGACTGCTGCTTTCTCCCCACCAATACGAGTTCCTAAACATTTTGTGGCATTAAAATGACTTTTAAAAAACAGTGTTTGGTCACTGGACAGGGCTAGGACTATGGTGAGGCAAGTGAGGCACTTGCCAAGGGTACAGATTTAAAGAGGCACCACAAAATCAGTGATCACGATAAATAATATTTTAATGAAATACTTTTAGAAACCAAGTAGACAAAGTACAACCCTCTAGCTGGTAAACATTTTTTTCTTTTGTAAATAAAGGAATTAAAGTGAGGCAAGTGAGACTAAATTGTGTAAATACATGGTCTGATCTGGTCTTTTGTTATTGATATTTTGTTCATTGGGGATTTTTCTTGCATTGATTTTATTTTTGAGAATATTTGCTTAAATATTATTTTTATCTTGCATACTAAGTTTTTTTTAATTACTCAAATGAATTTATCACATCTGTAGTTGTATGATGATCATAACAATCTGATTTCACAGGATTTCCATCCCACAGCCCAAGCACATCCCCCCACCCCCCAAACTGTCTCCTCCAGAGACCATAAGTTTTTCAGTGTCTGTGAGTCAGCATCTGTTCTGCAAAGATGTTCAGTCTGTCCTTTTTTCAGATTCCTCATGTCAGTGAAAGCATTTGATGTTGGTGTCTCATTGTATGGCTGACTTCACTTAGCTTGATAGTTTCTAGGTCCATCCATGTTGCTAAAATGCTGGTATTTCATTCTTTTAAATGGCTGAGTAATATTCCATTGTGTATATGTACCCTGTCTTCTTTATCCACTCCTCTGTCAATGAACATTTAGGTTGTTTCCATGTTTTGGCTATTGTAAATAGTGCTGCAATGAACATCAGAGTACATGTGTCTTTGTGAGTCATAGTTTTCTCTGGATAGATGCCCAGGAGTGGGATTGCTGGATCAAATGGTAGTTCTATGTTTAGTTTTCTGAGGCATCTCCATACTGCTTTCCACAGTGGTTATACCAATTTACAATCCCACCAACAGTGTACTAGTATTCCTTTTTCTCCACACCCTCTCCAGCACTTATTATTTATAGACTTTTTGGTGATGGCCATTCCACCTGGTATAAGGTGGTACCTCATCGTGGTTTTGATTTGCATGTCTCTAATAATGAGTGATGTTGAACATCCTTTCATGTGTTTCTCGGCCATCTATATGTCTTCTTTGGAGAACTGTCTGTTTAGATCTTCTGCCCATTTTTTGATAGGCTTGTTTTTTTGGTATGGAACTGCAGAAGTTGTTTATAAATTTTGGAGATTAATTCCTTGTCAGTCGATTCACTTGCAAAGATTTTCTCCCATTCTGTGGGTTGTCTTTTTTGTGTTGTTGAGGGTTTCCTTTGCTGTGCAGAAACTTTGAAGTTTGATTAGGTCCCATTTGTTTATTTTTGTTTTTGTTGTCACTACTCTGAGAGGTGGATCTGAGAAGATGTTGCTGTCATTGATGTCAGAGAGTGTTTGGCCTATGTTTTCCTCTAGGAGTTTGATAGTATCTGGTCTTATATCTAGGTCTTTCATCCATTTGGAGTTTATTTTTGTGTATGGTGTTACAGAGTGTTCTAATTTCATTCTTTTCCATGTGGCTGTCCAGTTTTCCCAGCACCACTTATTGAACAAGCTGTCCTTTCTCCATTCTATATTCTTGCCTCCTTTGTCATAGATTAGTTGGCTGTAGGTGTGTGGGTTTAATTCTGGGCTTTCTATCCTGTTCCACTGATCTATATTTCTGTCTTTGTGCCAGTACCATGTGGTTTTGATGATTGTTGCTTTATAGTATAGTGTGAAGTCTGGGAGCCTGATTCCTCCAGCTCCATTTTTCTTTTTCAGGATGTCTTTGGCTATTCTGGGTCTGTTGTGCTTCCAAACAAACTTTAAAATAATTTTGTGCGAGTTCTGTGAAAAATGTCCTTGGTGATTTGATAGGGATTACATCGAATCTGTAGATTACCTTAGGTAGTATAGTCATTTTGATAATATCAACTCTTCCAATCCACGAGCATGGTATATCTTCCCATCTATTTGTGTCATCTTTGATTTCTTTCGTCAGCGGCTTATAGTTTTCAGAGTACAGGTCTTTTGTCTCTTTAGGTAGGTTTACTCCTAGGTATTTTATTCTTTTGGATGCAGTGGTAAACGGGATTGCTTCCCTAATTTCTTTCTCTGCTCTTTCATTGTTAGTGTATAGAAATGCTGTCAATTTCTGTGTATTGATTTTGTATCCTGCGACTTTGCCAAATTCATGGATGAGCTCTAACAGTTTTCTGGTAGAGTCTTTAGGATTCTCTAGGTGTAGTATCATGTCATCTGCAAATAGGGATAGTTTTCCTTCTTCCTTTCCAATTTGGATTCCTTTTATTTCTTTTACTTCTCTGATTGCTGTGGCTAGGACTTCCAGAACTATGTTGAAGAGTAGTGGCGAGAGCGGACATCCTTGCATACTAAGTTTTTTGAAGCCTCCTTAACTTTTATGCCTGAGGTGAGTGCCTTGCTTGTCTTATTCTTGGCCCTGCCCTGTCACCACGGGAACCCTGAATGGAGGAAAAAATCCCAGAACTGAGGGGAATTTATAGCACTAAGGTAAAATCAAATGCTTTCTGCTTTTTTCTTTGTGTTTATTTTACTGATTGGTATTTTATTTTATTTTTGTCTTTTCAGGGCCGCATCCGAGGCATATGGAGGTTCCCAAGCTAGGGGTCGAATCGGAGCTGTAGCCGCCTGCCTATGCCACAGCCACAACCACAGCCACACAGAATTTGAGCCGCATCTGTGACCACAGCTCATGGCAACACCAGATCTTTAACCCACTGAGTGAGGCCAGGGATCGAACCTGCGTCCTCATGGATTAATGGTAAAATACTGAAAACTTTACCCCTAAGATCAAAAACAAGTTAAGGACATCCACTCTCACCACATCGTTTCCACTGAGCCACGACGGAAACTCCAATTGATTGGTATTTTAACAAATGCTTATAGAGGTAAAAATATATAACTGATAAATAGCAAAGCAATGGGTTTCTCTCAAAATTCAGAAAATTAGGGACAATGGTTTCAGAGTGGCCTGGTCCCCAAAATTTAGTGGTTGTATAACTTGTGCAAGTTTATCTCTTCAAGCCTAAGTTTCCTCAATTGTGTATTACTGTGTCGTAGAGTTCTTATGTATTAAATGAGGTAATACATGTAAGGTGCACAAATTACAGTGCCTGACATATGGAAAAAGTTGAGTAAATGTTGCTATATGTCCTTCAGAAAGTGGGCCTAAAGCCTCACTTTTGGCTAGCTAGCAATTTGGGAAAAGCTGGAATAGTTACCTCTCTCTGGGAGTTCCTGTCGTGGCGCAGTGGTTAATGAATCCAACTGGGAACCATGAGGTTGTGGGTTCGATCCCTGCCCTTGCTCAGTGGGTTAACGATCCGGCGTTGCCGTGAGCTGTGGTGTGGGTTGCAGACACAGCTCGGATCCTGCGTTGCTGTGGCTCTGGCGTAGGCTGGTAGCTGTGGCTCTGATTGGACCCCTAGCCCGGGAACCTCCATATGCCACAGGAAGCGGCCCTAGAAAAGGCAAAAAGACAAAAAAAAAATAGTTACCTCTCTCTGGATTTGGGTACCGACCTTTAGAGATGTAGTCAACTTGAGAGAGGTGAAAAAATCATTTGGTTGAAAGATAGATAATGTCAAACTTTGGAAGCTTGAAGGAAGTGGTGGTTTGGTTTAATTTGGACAATACCATATTCAAGAGATTTAGGATGCATTGTCATTTAAGTAGATGATTAGAGCTAGGAGAATATTGGAGAGTGTAGTTTGGAAAAGATTGGCTCAAATCATAATTGGAAGACTGAAGAAAGATGTCAAATAAAATATGGTAAGTTAGCTGGAGGCTGCATATGACAGTAAAATTTCATAATCTTAGGGTTGTGAAAAATCTTAAGAGGTCACTGTTCCATGCTCATAAACACTGGTTCCCCATATCCATATTTATACCATTTCAGACAAATGAGAGTCCAGGTTTTGATCTGTTCAGCGGGAAATGGAAAAACCTTTTTTTTTTTTTGTCTTTTTAGCTATTTCTTGGGTCGCTCCCGCGGCATATGGAGGTTCCCAGGCTAGGGGTCAAATCAGAGCTGTAGCCACCGGCCTACGCCAGAGCCACAGCAAGGAGGGATCCGAGCCGCGTCTGCGACCTACGCCACAGCTCACGGCAACGCCGGATCGTTAACCTACTGAGCAAGGGCAGGGACCGAACCCGCAACCTCATGGTTCCTGGTCGGATTCGTTAACCACTGCGCCATGACGGGAACTCCTGGAAAAACTTTTGATTAGTCATTTAAGACCCTTCCAGTTTGAAGTCAAGAAATATACACCCTAAAGAGCAAATACATGTTATTTCTTTGAGTTGGTGAGAAATCTATACTTTTCCAACAAATTTCCCCATGCTTTTATTAAAATGAAAAGATTACTTTTAGCAATATATATCTTTGTTTTTGGATAACTACACATAAGCACACATTTATATTATTTATATATTATAGATATGATTTTATATTATTTATATACTTATATATTATATACATATATTACTTGTATTATTTACATTGAATTCAAGGATATTACTTCCATTGTAATAAGATGTACTCAAATAGGAAAAGGCTCTACAAACATATTTTCATTCTTGTCCCTAATGAACATTCCCGAAAGGTAATATAGCGTTTTTTTAGAAATAAAAAGCAAAAAGATAAGACCATATTTGGAACTGGCAACAGCAAGAACTTAGTGGGAAATGCACCCCCCGGTTCACCACTTCTATCTAAAGGAAACTAAGGCAAAAGTACAGTAGTTAAAAAGAGAGGAACCCTTTCTGCTTGCTAGATGTATTTGGATCATAGACCCATAAGTGTTTACAAAGTATCCACTCTGTTTTAAGCATTGTGCTAGGCACTTAGTACACTGATAAATAAACAATGGCCTCTTCTCAAGTAGCTAATGATGTAGTTAGAAAAGCAGCTAAGTAAATGCATGCAGTTATCTGCCGTTTTAAGTGTTCTGGATTTAAGTGTTCTGGAAATATGTGTAGTCAGAGTCTCTCAGAAATTGAGAGGAAACTAAGTCACGTTTTTTGAGATATCTCGTATTTTAAGTATTTAAAATTGACAAAACAGTGTTTACAAAAATTGAGGTGTATTTAATGTTTATAGATAATAAAATGGTGCTTTCAACATATTCTAAAATACCAGGCAATATAGTTAGATTTCACAACAAATTATTTAATTTTTATAAACATTTAATTATTCATATGGTACCTCAAGCAGTGTGATGTATTTTAAACTGTATGAAGAATGTTGTTCTCAGTCCTCACAGTGTATTTCTGAGACTAAGTATATCTCACTTAGGTCAAGAGTTCAAATTTGAGGCTCTTTGGTGAGACCTGGACCAAATTGTTCTCCCTGAGAGATTTGGCTACCTAAGTATTCTCCAGATGGATTTGTAGAGAATGTCATTACAGAGAGTAGCAAGAACAAAGTACCATGTCTCTGAACGATTATATCTTGAGAACTAGGGAAAAGGACATGAGCATCTGCAAAAAGGTTGATTGTTATACTAAGGACACCTTCTTCATAAAATCATAGACTATATTGAAAGGGTCCTTATACATCTTGCCCAGGTTCAAAAGCATTTGTTTTCTCTTTTCTATGGAGAGGCTGCGCAGTAATTGGATTTCATCTCTAAATCATAGCTGATAAGATCTTTGATTTTTAGCTGTATATGTTATCACATAATTCCATTATAATGCAATAAGTCAAATAGTGGTCACTGGAATTTAAAAATCCAGGGATTAAAAGTATGTATAATTGCGCTTAAAAAAAAAAAACAAAAACACCTGCAAGGCATCCAAGGGTATAAATAATTGTAAGTTTTGAAAAGTAAGATTTTTTAAAAATTTTATTCTTTCCAAATTTATAGAGATGTGACATATACCATTGTGTAAGTTTAAGGTGTGCAATGTGATGATTTGATACACATATGTATTGTAAAATGTCTACCTCAACAAAAAGTAATTAAGTTTTTAAATAAGTTGATAATTGACTAGTATGTTTGAAAAATTAAGACCTCTGGCATTTCTCAGGTTTTTTTCTGCTGTGAAACCATCTATTAACTTTGGCCCACTTAACATATACCTGTATACTCAGAGGAAAAGGAAAACCCAGTAGAGAAATAAAGCACTTTTTACAGGCCACGTGCATATAAATGAGAAAGCTTTTTAGTGTTAATAATATTAAATACCAATTCAGTTCAATTAATTAACATTAATTATTAAACATTTACCATGTATCTAAGTGAATTTCTATGAAACAAATACTTCTTACACTATGTATTTTTTTCTTTCAACTTTCTAATGTTATTGATAGAATGTTAGAGCTGGAAAGGACTATGGAGTCTCTCTTGTTACCTAACAGTCAAATAAGGAACCATTTAGAAAAAGAAAGGGGAGTTCCCGTCATGGCGCAGTGGTTAACGAATCCAACTAGGAACCATGAGGTTGCGGGTTCGGTCCCTGCCCTTGCTCAGTGGGCTCGGATCCTGCGTTGCTGTGGCTCTGGTGTAGGCCAGTGGCTACAGCTCCGATTAGACCCTTAGCCTGGGAACCTCCATATGCCGCAGGAGCGGCCCAAAGAAATAGCAAAAAGACAAAAAAAAAAAAAAAAGGAAAAAGAAAGGAATGTCATTGCTAAACTCATTTCACTTAGGCAATACCTTACATCTTATTTTAATCCCGTGGTACATTTTATGTTTGGGCCATACATAGCTTTTCCTAATACTATTTTCCCAATTATATTTCAGTTTGAACATTTGTGAATTTAACATGAAATATTTATGAAATCCCAAATATTAGGTTTATTTCCAGAAAATCTAGCACAGATTGAGTGAATGTTCAAGACTATGTAACTGAAGTATATTTCTTTTCTCCCTTTTGAATCTGAAGCACCTTCAAGATTAAAATTTCCTGCTCACTTGACTTTAATCACAGTTGGTATTTTAAATACTGATGCCTGGACCTTATTAGTTTAGACGAGTACTATGCCACACAGGCTTGTTCTGAGGTGAACATACCATATCAGAGTTCTAAGTGTAAATAGAAATGAAATAGTCAGCATTTGGCATGAGGTGAGATACAAGATCTGTATTATACAAAGCTTTTCTACTTTATCGTGGGCCATGCAGAAATTGTCTTGGAAATAACAAATCTACTTGCTTTTAAAGATTGAATGCTATATTAAATGCACCCATCTTCCACATTTTGTTTGACCCTCCTCCTTTTGTGGTCTAGGCAGCTTTACAATTTTTGCCAAAACAAGTTCCCTTTAAAATGAGGACAGTTTCTAAAGATAGTCAAATGAAATTAAGATTATTGATCACAGAAAGGATGGTGGTTTCTTTCAAACAGTTGTGTACAGTGATTGATAATATAAATTCTTTCTCTATTTAAAAAGCATTGATCAGTTTCCTGATTTCATGTGTTACCTAACATGTTGCCAAGCACATAGATGCTCTCACAAAGTGCTTGTTATATGGTAGATTGACATGGCACTGTGCTAGAGGGTATATGGAATTCTCCCCTCAGCCCTGTCCATAATCCTCACTACGTGCCTTAGCTTCTGACAGGCAAGGCTTTTTGTCATCCATCTCATCTGTTTAACCTTTTCCCTCATAACTCTCCAGCACTAGACTTCTATTCTAGCCAAGCTGATTTTCTCCCTGAACATATTAATTCCTGGCTCCAAGGCTTTTCTTGTGTTGTTTCTCTTTTATGGAGTGCCCTGATTCAAATTCTATCCATCTTACCCACCTCTATCACAAGGATTTGCAATCGTTCTGGTACACAGTAGTCCATCTTTTCTCTGCAATCCTGGAACATTTAGTCTCTATGTTATTCAGTTTGTGCTTAATCATATACAGGCAACTTCCAGCTGACAAATGTGTTGTTATGTTCAAGTATCTCATTTGTATGCCAGCTGTTGAGTGTGTAAAGAATTGCCTCCTGGATTTCCCATCGCAGCGCAGCAGAAACGAATCCAGCTAGGAACCATGAGGTTGCGGGTTCAGTCCCTGCCCTTCCTCAGTGGGTTAAGGATCTGGTGTTGCCGTGAGCTGTGGTGTTGGTCACAGAACGACTCAGATTCCGCATTGCTGTGGCTCTGACATAGGCCGGTGGCTACAGCTCCGATTGGACCCCTAGCCTGGGAACCTCCACATGTCTCGGGTGCAGCCCTAAAAAAACAGAAGACAAAAAAAAGAATTGCCTCCATAGAAACAATATTATAAAGAGTGAACAGGTTTCTAGGGCAGTGCACAAAAGTCTATTTTGTTTACTGATACTTGGACTGCAACAACCATTTTAATATTTTATGCAAAAATGAATTTCAGGGTCAAACTGGGAATTCTAAGAAGGTATCTCCCCTGATATAGTTCTAAGAATATCTCTCTATGGGTTCCTCCTCCTTCTCAACCCAACCTCATTTCCTTGGTTACCTCGGAAGTTCTTTGATAAATGATAGTTGTGTGAGAATATTGTGAACTGTGGGGGAAAAGCTTTGTGCTTGCAAGGGAATGAGTAGAAGAGGCTGAGTCTGTGGAGACCCCTGCAGTTAATGTTCCCAATGGATCTGAGGCCAGGACAAGAATTACCAGAGCCCAATCATCTCCCTACCCATCTCATTGTAATGCCACTTCCCTCTCTTTGAGCAACCTGACCTACTCCTTCCTGCCCCCTACAAAGTAATGTATGCGGCTCACTCTGATTTCCTGCTTAAGCTACTTTTATTCTGACAATATTTTATTTTTGCATAAATGAAGTTACTATACATCTGTTTAATAGGAATTTTTTCTTTTTTTTTTTTCCAGGAAACTAACCCTAAAATGTCTACATTGTTTGGTCTTTGCTATAGTTTCACAAGTCCATTATAATTATAGTTAATTTTTTAGGGCTACCAATTTTTTAAATATTCTGAAATATGATGAGCTAGAATACAGATTGTTCTCTTGAGATACATTGTTGTAATTCAGTTTTTTGTTGTCTTCATTTTTATGTGTTTTGTAATATAGATGACATTATAATCCTTAGAAAGATAGAAGATACAAGCACTGAAGAAATAAAGGATGGGGCAGAGAACCATATAAAAAATAACTCAGTTTCAAGACGGCGATCAAATACTCGTAAGCATCGCCGGCAGAGAGGTAAAGTATACAAAGAAACATACATGGTAAAAAGACTGAAATATTTGTGAATAACTGGGTAAGCAAATCGCAAACTTCAGTGCGTTCTAAAGTAGTATTATGTTGCTAGTTTTATCTTCCTTGGAAATACATGTATACAGAATTGGTAAGAATTTTTGCCATGACAAAAAAAAAAATTTTTTTTGGTCTTTTTGTCTTTTCCAGGGCCGCACCTACGGCATATGGAAATTCCCAGGCTAGGAGTCCAATCGGAGCTGTTGCTGCCAGCCTACACCACAGCCACAGCAACAGGGGATCTGAGCCATGTCTGCGACCTACACCACAGCTCACAGCAACGCCGGATCCTTAACCCACTGAGCAAGGCCAGGGATCAAACCCACAACCTCATGGTACCTAGTCAGATTCATTAACCACTGAGCCACGACAGGAACTCCATTAAATTTTTTTTTTTTTTTACTTTGAGTTTCTTCCTTAAGGGAGAGCAGGATAAGAATGAAAAATGTTTTGTGCTTGTTCACAAGCCTGTTTGGGTGGTCCAATCCCACTTTTAGGAGGCATTACAGGAGGGTTAAGAGCATGGTCGATAACCTGAGCACCATGGCATCCACATTTTGAAAAGAAAATGCTGTAGGGCAAAGAGAGTACAGAAGAACCCGAAGAATGTCCTTTGTATCCCTAATCACATCGGTCAGTACAGTGTGCATATTTTAATATGAATGTGCTGTACATTGCCATAGTAGAGAAGGTTTTTCAGCAACAGAGGATCTCTATGGTTTAGTGAACAGGTTGGAACCGTCTTGACACTGTGCATACTCTAAGCCCCTGTCAGCTTCCTACTCAACTTTATTATAGTCCTTGTTTGAATCCTTCAGTGCCTTAGCAGGTTCTGAGAAAAGGTGGAATAGTGGTTATTATAGTGGCAAAGCTGCTAAGAATGGTGAGGTGGCCCACTCTCATGTTTCTAACTAAATATAAAATTGATCCCACATTCTTTGATCATTCCTTAAGCTGTCTTTACATCCAAATCAAAGCAGATGATTGAGGCAAATATTCACATGATTGATACAAAGCAGACAGTTTCTCTCCATCTCTCCTTTTCCTATTATTCTTTCAATTAATTTCATATCCCAACTTTGGTGGAATATGAAACCAAATTTGAGGTATGTATAAAGAGAAGACTACCATAGTAAGGTGTGCAAATAGAAATAGTATGACAAAGACTGTTCTAGAGTTCACTCAGACTTTCAGATGATACCAGACTAATGAAATAGCAAAAGTTTTGCAAAACTCAGTGCATAGCTTTAAAACAATGAGATCACAGATAATGCTTCTGAAAGATATGTTGAATTTACTGACCGAAAATACAGAAAATAATTATCTTTCAAAGGATACTCAAGGTTCAGAAACAAAGTCGAGGAAAGAAATGATAAACCAAACCAAAAACTTTTTGGACTCAAGACTGGACAAAGCCCTTTGAACAGGCAGCCTTTAATGATTCAGGTAAATTAAGACGAAGAATTAACCAATATAAATGTCCTAAGTTTAATGTATCTCTAAATATTAAGAATTATTTTATTTGTGTGTGTGTGTGTCTTTTGTCTTTTTGAAGGCTGTACCCGCAGCATATGGAGGTTCCCAGGCTAAGGGTCCAATTGGAGCTATAGCTGCCAGCCTGCGCCACAGCCACAGCAACACCAGATCCGAGCCACGTCTGTGACCTACACCACAGCTCATGGCAATGCCGGATCATTAACCCAATGAGCAAAGCCAGGGATTGAACCTACAACCTCATGGTTCCTAGTTGGATTTGTTTCCACTGCGCTACAACAGGAACTCCAAAGAATTATTTTAAATGCTATTAAGAGTAGGGATTGTTTGTTAGTATTCCCCCATACTGCTTTGAGCATAACTTAAATTCAGTATTTATTAACTAATTTTCCTCTGTAACTTTTAATAAATGTTTAATTTTTGCTATTTTTAATCATTGATAGAACTTTTGAATTTATAAAGTGTCAAAATAGAAGATTGGTTTCATGCTTTGTTGTGTATGATCATTCTTATTTTTGTCCTTATATAATAATAAGAGTCTTTGATCTTAATTTTAGTATAAAAACAGTTTTAGTAGATTTGTGAATAAGTTGTGAAAACTACAGGTCAAATGACATAGCATATGCATGGACTCTGGAACCAACAGATAAGACATACTATGATGGTAAATCCGACACCTCTAAACTTGTATAGATGATCTAATCACTGGACAGAAATTCGAGAGGTGCTCATATCCAGATTCATAAGTTAACTTCGATGCTATGATTTCGGCTTGGCCTATAAACTAATTCTTCCTAAAGTGTTATGTGGTCATTTAGTTTAAAATGATGGTTCTGGGAGCTTAAACAATTTTTGTGAAGTTATGTAAATGCAGATTTTGGGGGAAGGGGAATATATTACATTTTCAAATATTTAAATGATTTATTTAGCAAATATTAAATGTCTACTGTAGGCACTATGCAAGGTACCAGAATAGCCCTGCCTCGGGTATTTTATGTGATGGTGAGAAAGAAAGATAAGAAGGAAATTTAATGCCAGGCAATTTGCAGTACATGTTCTAATAGGGTATAAATTATATATTGTGGGGATTCAGTAATTTATTTTGATTAGGGAGACTTATGAAAGTTTGATGGAAGAGATGACGTTTAATCTGTAGGGTGAGGAAGTTTTGACAAAGTTTGGAAAAAAGGACATGAGCTTACATCTGCTATAGTCTAAGATGCATAAATGAACTAAAAATATTGTAAAATAGTATTTTCAACTTGAAAGCATCTTTGTATTTCTCTCAGAATTGAGACTTTTTTTATTTTATTTTTTTTTGTCTTTTGTCTTTTTGTTGTTGTTGTTGTTGTTGTTGTTGCTATTTCTTGGGCCGCCCCTGCGGCATATGGAGGTTCCCAGGCTAGGGGTTGAATCGGAGCTGTAGCCACCGGCCTATGCCAGAGCCACAGCAACGCGGGATCCGAGCTGTGTCTGCAACCTACACCACAGCTCACTGCAACGCCGGATCGTTAACCCACTGAGCAAGGGCAGGGACCGAACCCGCAACCTCATGGTTCCTAGTTGGATTCGTTAACCACTGCGCCACGACGGGAACTCCAGAATTGAGACTTTTGAGACTGTCATTATAGCAGAACTCACTGGAAAAAAGTACTCTGCAATAAAGAGATATATTAAAATTTAAGCATAGTCATTCCACCAATAAGTTGAATAACAATTACAGTTTTCAATCATGCTTTGAAATTCTAATAAGCTGGTTTTGTTCTTCACAAGATTCAATCTTTGTATCAATAGAACACAGTTGTATTTATTCAACACAATTCTTTTTGGTAGTTTCTGTTGTCTATAAGGAAAGTATCTATTGTTTTTGATAGTTTCTATTGTAAATCTGTGGTATCCAATTTAATGAAATTATTTTTTACTATTATTATTATTATGGCCACACTCACAGCACATGCAAGTTCCTAGGCTAGAGGTCAAATCAGAGCTGCAGCTACTGGCCACAGCCACAGCCACAGCCATGCCAGATCCAAGCCATGTCTGCATCCTACATCACAGCTCATGGCAACGCTGGATCCTCAACCCACTGACTAGGGCCAGGGATCAAACCCGCATCCTCATGGATACTAGTTGGGTTCATTACCACAAGCCACAACAGGTACTCCTGAAATTATTTTTTATATCAACATTTGTAAAAAAGACTACAAGTTCCTTTGGAAAGGTACTTGGGTGCATATGGGTCTGTAGGAGACAGGTCTCAATACTTCCTGCTGTCCCATGCTAGTCACTTAGAAAAGAAAAGAGATACATGTGCATTCCACCCAATCTCCTTATTTATGTTTTGCAGTAGACAATTTGGACAGTGACTATGGCTTTATGCTTTAGCAAAGCAATAGATTTTTCATATTTTTTAATTTTACTAAAGTTTTATGTGAATAATATTATTTATGCCAATACCTTCCCTGTGTTTTAACAGTTGCTTTCAGCTTCTGGTAATGTTATACTAGAGAATCACAAGTCCAGATCTAGTAATGTTGTCTTTGCCGGGCAGTATTTGGTAGTAGAAAAGCTTAATTTCTTAGCACGTCCATATGACTTTGCCCATTTACATTTATAAGGAGATTTGTCAAAGTTCCACTATTTCCATTTGGCTGATTCACTCCACTCCCTTTTGATTTAAAAATTGATGTTTTAAAGACTGAGTTGTTGCCAGGCTAATTTACTTGAACAGTAAGAAGCCTACCTTCTGCTTTCAACCTATCCCCTCACTTGTCTTTCTAGAATTAAGTATTAATTTATATGGAAGAGATAGTTTCTTTTAGGTTTTCTTAAACTGAAGTGTAGCTGATTTGTAATACTGTGTTAGTTGATCGTTTCTTTCTAATAATCCTGAACAGATGAAGAATAAATAGTATGATTCTGAATACTTTCCTATGGTTCTAAGGAATTGTGCTGCAAAATATTACTAAGTATTCTGTCTCTCAAATATAAAGTCACAGAATCTGTTGTTTCTTTAGGTAAAACGTAGATCCAGAAAATGGTAAGGTAGAGCATGACTTTGTAATATATTCAAATTCAAAAAGCAACTAATTTTCCATATTTGAAACACTTTAATAAAGTTTTACATGCGTAGTATTCTTTGTGTCAAAGACATGAGACATCAGATCTTTCTACACATTAGTTCTGAAAACTGTTTAGTGTATAAAAGTCGGGGCAGTAGAATTCTAAAAAAAGAGTTGCCCACGGAAATGGTCTTGACAACATATTAAGACTTAATGAAATCATGGGGTATATGTTTCATTTGTTTTGCAAAATTGTGGTTCTTTGCAGGAGAAATGCAATGACAATTCTAAGGCCCAAGCAGAGAAGAATAAAGGCCAATCAAAGGGAAACCAACTTCAATTGAAAAGTCCTCAAGAGCAATCAGAAGAATACCGACACTATTCAGAGAGATCTCGAGGCCAATCAGAAAAGTCTAATGGCCAAGCAGAGAGATCTCGTGGCTACAAAGAAAGATCTCGTGGCCAATCAGAGCGCTCACGTGGCCAATCAGAGTGCTCATGTGGCCAATCAGAGCGCTCTCGCAGCCAACCAGAGCACTCATGCAGCCAATCAGAGCGCTCTTGTGGCCAATCAGAGCACTCTCATGGCCAATTAGAGAGGTCTCGTAGCCATACAGAAAGATCTCATAGCCAATCAGAGAGATATCATGGCCACTCAGAGAGATCTCGTGACCACTCAAAGAGATCTAATGTCCTATCAGAGAGATCTTATGGCCAAACAAAGAGATTTCATAGTCAATCAGAGAGATCCCGTGACCAATCAGGGAGACATGGAAGATACTCACCAGTAGAAATTGAGTCTGAATTTGACAGGTAAAAACATAATGAATACTTAACTAAGTACAATGTGTTGAGTGATGTGGAAATATAAAGGCATGCTTTATGTACCTATATTTTAATGGCTAAATATGTATTTGTCCCATCAGATGTTGAATTGGGAAAAAGATATTAATAGTATAGATGTGGTATATACATGGCATCAATATTCTTTCAACTTGCTGATGCCCTCTAGCTATTATCCAGTTTCCCAATTACCTAATTAGGTTGTTCCATCTAGGTCAGCTTCCCTGGAAGGGCCCCAATGTACTCAGTCTTTCCTGCTGAGCCCTCCTCACTATCAAAATATATTGACTTAGTGTCCCATTCCTTTTGAATTTTAAAATTTGCTAGGCTAGCTAATCTAACAACAAACTATGCCAGATTCATTATATGCAATCTGAGATAATGAACTTCTCTGTTTCCTTTATTTCCTTTCTAAAGAGTCTTCATAGAGTCCTCAGTAGACAAACAATAGGTGCATCTTTACACAGCTGAACTTTACTGTTTTCCACAAATCATATCATAGAAGATGCTAGTCTACGCATAGATGCAACCCTAACCTAAATATATTTTGAATATTGTATATATTCACTGTTGCCTTATAAAACTGTTAGGTTAGGTCTGTCTGCCCTAACAAAAGAACCAGAGAAATTTAATATTATTGTAGACTGTTTGAGTTTTAAAAATCTCAAGATATTTTTATTGTGATTGGCTAGGTAATTGAGTAAAAATTATTTTTAGTTTAAATTTCTCAGTGATTACCTTCCATTTGCATTGCGTATGAATGTCTAGACAAATATTTTAGCTCATATTAAGTGCAGAGAATTGCTGATTTCAGTTAAAAATGTTATTTCCAAAATGTGTATGTAGGTCATTGTGTAAACAGACAGTATCTGATGTAGGCACTGTTTTAATGCTAAAGGTCCCACCCTGCTTATATTAGCAATATACAAATAATTTGCTATTAAAAATTAAAATATGTTTAACATTGATGACAAGTAATTTATATTTCTGCACTTACCGGGGATTTTCATATTTTGCTTCATTTTACACATCAGTCTTTGTCAAGTGGTATAACATTTCCACTAAGGCACTGAAATTTCACTTACTGTTTTCCAGTGACATAGTTCTATTATTTTACAAGTACATTTTGAAATATAACGAACAATTCTGTTTAATTTTTTCTCCTTTATCTTCTATTATTGTATTTTTTGTATCCTTAGCACAACTAAGTAATTCTTGCTTGGGTAAAGTTATCAAATGTAGAACTCTTACTAAAGAACACATAAATTAATATACAGAAAATTCATATACTTTTTTAATTGATCCTTTGAGGATAAATTCTTCTATTCCATTACTTTCCATTCTAATACATATAAAAGTTGACAAATTAAGTTTAACGATATCCTTAAAACTTGGAGTTAGCTTATGCACCAACTATAAAGTGAAGACCTCAGTAATTTCATGCCCCCACACAATATTTTCTCCTCAGGTAAGCTTCACCAGAAGACAAAGATAAACCAGAAATTCTAAACTTCTGCCTTAATTTTTAATGTACTTCTACCTTAAAAAAAAAAGTCACCAATGTAGAAGCCCAATGCGGTCTGAATAAAAGACAGGTAGCGAGGTAAACCTCTGGAATAAAATATGATGGCATATGCAGAATATTGTTTATTTATGTGGATTTACAATGACTTTTTTCAATTTCAAAAAACTAATATGGTTCTTAAAAACTCTAAAGAGGATTTATTATTGTAAACAGGTGCGAATTTGTATTTTAATGCCCCTAAGATACCTGATGATAATTTCAGCTTTTGTTCCTTTTTCCTAATTTGGTAATTATATCCACAGTCAGATGCCCTCTTTTGTTAGAGTGATATGTAAATAGTGAAGCTTAGCAGAATAAAAACTTTTTTGTAACCCCTACTAAGTAGCTGATAAGAAATAAGTGGCAAAATCTGCGTATCTTTACATTATCTGGGCTATCCATCTGATGAAAGCTTTTCTAACACAGATAGTAGCTTCAGAGGAAATGAGGTACTTAGTTTTGGAGTGCTTGCCATTTAAACTCCAATTACAGAGTGATAACTGATATCTCATTACCACTCCATCATTCCAGGTAATTCCTGAAATAGATTCAAATCTGACTATAATTGTCAAATCAGATCTCTGGGTCTAAAATTCCTAATATACTGTATATTACTCTGAAAACATAGGTCTTTTCAGAATGATTATTTGATTTCCTTTTTTTTTTTTTTGTCTTTTTGCCATTTCTTGGGCCGCTCCCGCGGCGTGTGGAGGTTCCCAGGCTAGGGGTCTAATCAGAGCTGTAGCTGCCAGCCTACACCAGAGCCACAGCAACACGGGATCCGAGCCGCAACGCAGGATCGTTAACCCACTGAGCAAGGGCAGGGATCGAACCCACAACCTCATGGTTCCTAGTGGGATTTGTTAACCACTGCACCACGACGGGAACTCCTGATTTCCCTATTTTCTTTCCCAAATTCTTAACTTTTCCCTGGCCCCGTTGTTACCCAGTTGTTAGTACTCTTTCTTATTTCTTGGAAGAAGGTGCTGATGAGAGTCTGGTCTGTGTTTTGTAAGGAATTTCTGATGGAATACAAGCAGCATGAGTGAGTAGAAACAATGTAGGGATGCAAAGACATGGCCTCATGTCCCAACTCTGTCACTAAATATACAACACTGAACAAATGACTTAATATTTCTGGGTCTCAATTTCCTAATATGGGAAAAGAGAAATTTGGACTTCATGGCTAAATATCTATACCAACTGAAAACATCTTAGATGTTCATGGAAATGAATTTTGTTTGTTCATTTTATTTAAATTGTGGTTTTAGAAATAGCATAAATTTTACCATCTTTTTAACTGTACACCTCAGTAGTTAAGTATATTTACAATGTTGTCAACCTGTCTCCAGAACTTTTTCATTTCACAAAACTGAAATTCTGCATCCATTATACAGTAACACCCCATTGCCTCCTCCTGATAAACACTTTTATTTTCTGTTTCTATGAATTTAACTGCTTTAAATCCTTCCTGTTAGGTGGAATTGGACATTATTTATCTTTTGTGATTGGCTTATTTCACTCAGCATAATATCCATAAGGTTAATTTATGGTGTATCATATGATATGATTTCCTTCCTTTTTAATGCTGAATGATATTCCATTGTGTGTATATACCACATTTTGTCTATCCATTTATCTGTTGATGGATTGAGTTGCTTCCATCTCTTCAAATAAGTTCTCTGCATCCCCCTCTTTTCAGATTCTCACAATACATGTATCAGCGCACTTGATAACATCTCATAATCCTTTAGGCTGTCAACTAAAAATTGGCACTTGCCATCTGCTTCTAACAAGGATTAAATCATAAGCTGCTGCCACCAATGACCTTCAACACACCCTGAAGGAAGTTCAGGGTGGAGAACAGGAGTGAGGCATTCAGCACTTTGGGAGAGACTGGCAGAAGAAGCCTTCAGATAGCTAGATATGTTCAGGGAGAGGTTTTATGAGCCTAATTCTTGCATCTCCTCATATCTAGAAAAGCACTAAAATCCTTCATGGTGACCTCTGCTCCTTGTGACTAGCAGTAACCTTCTACAAAATGTGTGCTCGATTGCAAGTAACCCCCCTTCACCAAAATCACATATATACTGACCTTTTCCCCTACTTCTTCAGAGCAGTTTCTCAGAGCTATCTGGAATGCTGATTCCCAGGCTATAGTCCTTATTTTGCCCCCAATAAAACTTAACTCACAACTTTCATGCTGTGTATTTCTTTTCAGTTGACAAGGCTCTCTTCATTTTTCTTCTTTTTTTTTTTAGTTCTTATGACTCAGTTTCACACACCTGTCTCCAAGTTTGTAGATTTTTTTTCTGCCTAATCCAGTCTTCTGTTCAACCTCTGTAATGAATTTTTCAGTTCAGTTGTATTTTTCAGCTCCAGGATTTCTGTTTGGTTCTTTTTTATAGTGGTTTTTTGTTTTTTTGTTTTTTTGGGTTGTGTTTGTTTGTTTGTTTGTCTTTTTGCCATTTCTTGGGCTGCTCCCGCAGCATGTGGAGGTTCCCAGGCTAGGGGTCGAATCGGAGCTATAGCTGCCAGCCTACACCACAGCCACAGCAACGCGGGATGCAAGCCACGTCTGCGACCTACACCACAGCTCATGGCAACACCGATCATTAACCCACTGAGCAAGGCCAGGGATCAAACCTGCAACCTCATGGTCCTAGTCGGATTCGTTAACCACTGCGCCCTGACGGGAACTCCTTTTTTTACACTTTTTATCATTTGCTGATATTCTCATTTTGTTCACACATCTTTTTCCTGATTTCACTTAGTTGTGTGTTTGTGGTTTTGTTTTGTTTTGTTTAGCTCATTAAGCATCTTTATGACTGTTATTTTAAATTCTTTGTCAAGCAACTCATAGATCTGCATTTCTTTAAGTTTGGTTTGTATAGTTTTATTTTGGTCCTTTGATTGAACCAAGTTTCAGTTTCTTTGTATGCCTTGTAATTTTTTGCTGAGATTTGGGAATTTGAAAAATAAAACAAACACTTTCCCCAGTCTTTGCATACTAGCTTCATGCAAAGGAAGACCACTTATCCGCCCATTTGGAAATTCTAGGACCTCTCAAATTTTTACAATTTCTTGCTCCTCTTGCATTCTGCCTGCAGAACTGCAGATCTAACCTGCTGATTGCCTCTATTTTCAATGACTTCCAAACCCTGGCACCAGTTTCATCAACAGACTGACTCTGGAGAGACAGAAACCAGTCCTCAGGCAGCACCCAGAGAAACTAGAACATTGGATGTATGATCTACTCTTTAGTTTTTATCCCAATGGAGGGGCCCTATCATGGGGTTTTCCTCTTAGTTGCTCTGTGTTATGGCTGCACTAAATGCCATGAATAATCCTACTCCATTCAGTGAAATCCCTTCTTGGTCTTGCAGTGGCCTGGATGCTGAAGCTTCTCAGCTGACCTCTAGGGTTCTCATAGAGATGTTGTAGTCTGTATATTTAACTTGAATTCTTTCTCTATCAGAGAAGGAGGGCCTGTAGCTTCCTAATCCACCATTGTCTTGGTCTATTTGTGCCGCCAAAACAAAATACCACAGACTAGGTGGCTTAAACAATAGGAATTCATTTCTCACAGTTTTAGAAGCTGTAAGTCTGAGATCAGGGTGCCAGCATGGTTGGGCTCTAGTAAGAGCTTTCTTCCTGGCTTAAAGTCTACCTTCTTTCTGTGTTGTCACATGACAGAGAAGAACTTATTTCTTTTTCTTCTTATAAGAATACTAATAAGAAGTATGGGAACCCTACCCTCATGACCTCTGTAAGCTTAATTCCTTCCCAAATGCCCCATCTCCAACTATCATCACATTGGGGGCTGGGGTTTCAATATATGAATGGGGGGGGGGGACAAAAACATTGCTATCTTGCTGACATCATTCCCGAAAAAAAAATTTAAACAAAAATATTCAACCATGGCCTGGTTAAATTCTGATCTTTGTTTTGAGTGCAGTAAGTAATAATTCATAAGCTTAAAATCGCTTATCAAAACACTTCTGGATTTTAATTGCATCTAATGTCCAGTCTGAAATCAGATGTTTAAAAATATATAAGAAAATAATATTGCTTGAAGATATACATTGCAAATAATAATTTCTTTCAAAATAAAAGATTGTTTTTTAAAGCATCACCATTTATGATTCACATCAGGACTTTTGCAATGAAAAAGAGTGAAAGCTTTTGGAAACAGATGCAGCAAAGAAATGATCCAAAGAACATGAATCGAAGTGTAAGTATCAGCACTTTCAAGTTTATGGTAGAGAAACTGGTTTTACAGATTTTCATTTGAATAGGCTTTCTTTTTTTTTTGTCTTTTTGTCTTTTCAGGGCCACACTGGCGGCATATGGAGGTTCCCAGGCTTAGGGGTCTTATCAGCAGCTGCCAGCCTACACTACAGCCACAGCAACGCCAGATCTGAATTGCATCTGCGGTCTGCACCACAGCTCATGGCAATGCCGGATCCTTAACCCCCTGAGCAAGGCCAGGGATCAAACCCGCAACCTCATGGTTCTAAGTCAGATTCTTTTGCTCTGCACCACGGCAGAAACTCCTGAATAGGCTTTCTTTCTATAGTCTTTGTTGGCATCTACTTATAGTGATGATTAATATATTTTAAAATCTGTTTACCAACATCAAATATAGGAAGAACCCACATATTTCATACATGTCTTCATAAATCAGGTGTTTCTAGCTATAAGAACTACTTGTAAAATGTTCGGGCTCTTCTTTCATTACCCCCAATCTTACAGTATTTAACTTCTAAGTGGGCATTAGACAAAAGACAGAAAGGATGGTACAAATAAAACTTACTAGTAGCATGTATTATTTTAAACACTCTTTTACAAAATTGAATCACCAGATCATTGTCTTTATTTTATTATTTATTTAATGAAGATCTTTGAATAGCAATTACAGGAAATGAAGGAAATAGTATATTGATTATACCAATTAAGTCTATTTGCTGGAAACTTACATCTTTAATACAGAATACATGTGTTTTACATAAGTGTATAGATGAATCTGATTAGATGTAGCTCCTACATGAAACACCTAATACTTATCCCTACACATGACACTCTGGTATTTCTTCCAACACTTCTATGTACAGGAAGAGATAGGCTAGCTTAGATGGCAGTGCGATATACTGTAAAGAGGGCTAGTCTGTGTCTCAGAGGCTTGGCTTCCCTACCTGGCTAATCCACTTACTTAGCTGTGTGTATGACCATGAAGAAGTCACCTACCTCCCCTGCTCTAAATCTTAGTTTTCTTCCCCTGTAAGTGAGATTAGAATGAAGAACATCTATGAGATAATTAAAGAGATATAAGCATTATGGTTTAGTAGTTAATGACAGGGGCTTTTAGATTCACACTTGGATGGCTCTGTTTAACTCATGGAGTCCTTGTCACTAGACACACATGCATCTTGAATTCAGGGCCTTCAGTAGCATGTTTATTTGTAAACATTTGTACTTTCAACCTAAATATGAACTTTCCAAAAAGAGAATATTTGATCTGTAAACATTGACTTTTAAGAATACCTCGATGTGTTATTCTGCTTTTATAAACTACTGGCTCTACGGATTTCTTGGTTGCTATATTATTTGTAAGACTCCTAATACCAAATCTGCCTGCAAATTGGAACTGTGGTTAGGACTTCATATAAAAATAGCTGGACCATCAAACACCAGCTACATATAACTGGACGAACTGAAACCAGTGTAGTTATGGAGTGATCTGGGCCAATTAGCATTTGAATGGAATTTTTTTGCTGTTTTTATTTTGTTATATATTTGTTTTGTTTTGTTTTTGTTATATTTGTTTTGTTTTTGTTTAGATATCACCAGAAAATGATCACATATCCTATGAGAATTTTCAAAGACGTGAAAGGTAATTGCAGATAGACATTTGTACTACTAAGTTTAATTAGTTTTATAATAAAAATGAAGCAAAAGTGAAAAAATATAATTTCCAGCAGGGGTTTCTAGAATCTGATTCTGAACAATCCATGACAATTTCTGTAAACAATCCTAATGTAGAACCAGGAAATTCTGGCTTGATTTTAAGTTTATGTTTGAGATTTCCATGCATCATTTTCCCATGGTGAGTATAAATGTCTTGATGTTGTATCCTTTCTACCTAAAACATGTAGGGGTCATCGCCTAGAAGAATTTGATGCCATGAAGATTTTTTCCTCATTTTCAGTCTTAAGATTAAAATCCTTCTGCTCTTTAATAATAATATATACTAAGTAAAATTCAGTGTTCCAAACGATCTTAGCTTTTATCACGGAGGACTTTGCCCAGTGATGATTATCAAAAGCATTTTTGTATCTTTTGAGATCTACATCAGGGAATAGGAAAAATGCTGTTACACTCCCTTTAAAATGAGTTTAACCAAAGGCATCTGTAGAAGGGTTTAAAGAGCTATGGAGGTAGAGGCAGATTAATAATAATAGCTATCATTTATTGAGTGCCTGTTACGTGCTAGGCACTTTACTAAGCACTTTTAGACATGCGATTTAATTTAATCACCAGCATTCTGTGAAGTATATTATGAACATTTCCATTTTATAGATGAATAAAATAAACTCAATAGAGTGTATTAATTTCCTTGAAGTCATACAATTAGTAATATAATTGAAATTTTGAATAATATGTTCAAACGTTGCTTATGTGTCTATAAAACCTGTGGGCTTTCTACTCTACCATGTTGTCTCTCTCAACAAGTACAAGATGAGGTTAAATTCTTTAAAGGCCTAGTGTATTAGTTTTCTATTACTGCTTAAATAAATTACCACAAACAGCAGCTTAAAACAACACCCAGTTATTATCTTACAGTTCTGTAATTCAGATATCCAGGTCTGCTTGGATGGTTTTCGACCGATGGTCTTGTGGAAATGAAATCAAGATGCTGGCCCTGGGTTGCTCTCTTACATGGAAGCTCTGTGGAAGAATCTGCTTCCAAATTCATTCTGGTTGTTGTGGAAATTCAGTTCCTTGAGGTTGTGGAATAAGGTTTCTGTTTCCTTTCTGGGTATCAGCCTCTCTGCTTCTGGAGGCAGCCTGAATTCTCTTTTACGTGGGGTTCCTCTCCATCTTCAAACTACCAATAGCATGTCATGTTTGTTTCACTTTTTTAATTATTCTGACTTCCTGTTTTGCCCCCTCTTTTGATTTGTTATATGATTAAATTAGGCCAACCCAGATAACCCAGGATAATCTCCCTATTTTAAAGTCAATTATTAGTAACTTTACAAATTATAAAATCTCATTTGCCAGATGAGGCAATATATTAATGGATGTGCTATCTCATCACATTCATAGTCCTGAGAGAACTCTTTGGGGGGCATTTTTAGAATTCTACTTACTACACCTAGAATGTTTACACTTATCTGCTTTTAAAATTAAGAATGCAATATATTGTGTTCAATAAATCAAAAAACATGTACACATTCTGTGATACGTTATCAAAGAAAATAAAGAGAAATTATGACTAAAAGTTAGTTAGGAAATCAATATTTACTTTTTTTTGCTATATCTTGGGCCGCTCCCGTGGCATACGGAGGTTCCCAGGCTAGGGGTCGAATTGGAGCTGTAGCTGCCAGCCTACACTACAGCCACAGCAACGCAGGATCCGAGCCGCGTCTGCAACCTACACCACAGCTCATGGCAATGCCGGATCGTTAACCCACTGAGCAAGGGCAGGGACCGAACCCGCAACCTCATGGTTCCTAGTTGGATTCATTAACCACTGCGCCACGATGGGAACTCCAATATTTACTTAATTACTCAGAGAACTCTTTCTTTTTCCCAATCAAACACTGTTTTCGGTCCATTTGGGTCCTAGTAGGAGCAGTATTTATAACCAGAGGAAAAAAAAAAAGCAACAATGAAAAAATACTTGAACTATTTAAGGCCACTGACTACAGGAACTTAACTGATACTATCAAGATAACCACACAGCATTTGGGCTTTTGTTCTCTACCTCTAAGAGAATGTGACTACCTGCTATGGTTTGAATGTTTGTGTTCCCCCAAAATTCATATGTGATGATGTTAGAAGGTAAGACCTTTGGGAGGTGACTAGGTTATAAGGGTGGAGCCAGTGGGATTGCTGCTTTTATAAAAGAGACACCATAGAGCTCCCTCGCCCACTTCACCTCACGAGGACACAGTTGGCAGTCTGCAGTCTGGAAGAGGGCGTTCGTCAGAACCTGACCATGCTGGCACCCTGATCTTGGACCTCCCAGCCTCCAGAACTGTGAGGAATGAATTTCTGTTGTTTATAACCCACCCAGTCTATGGTAATTTGTGATATCAGACCAAACAAACCAAGATATTACATGTGGTTAATGTTTTCCCTTAAACTATTTAACCATCCATTAAAAAAGTCTTCTGTACTGTTTATTTACATGAAGAGCTATTATAATAAGACAAAGCAAAAATCAGACCCACTAGCAGCCATTCAAGGAGACCCTATATAGAAGATACCACTGCAACATGGCAGAAGGAAAATTTTGGATAGCCAGGCTACTTTTTGTATTAATTCTTAGGTATCCATGTGCTCCAGCTACTCTTTGGCTAACAACTTTATTGAGATGTAATTTTTATTCTATAAAGTTCACCCTTTTAAAGTATACAGTTTAGTGGCTTTAGTATATAAAGTTTTGTCACTATCACCATAATCTAATTTTAGAACATTTTCATTATCTCCCAAAAAAAACCTCTTTTTACCCAATAGTAGTCTCTCTACTTCACTCCCTTCCCTTTCTACCCCCCAACCCAAGGTAACTACTAATACATTTTCTCTATATATGGATGCACTGGTTACTTTTGTTCTAAAATGCTTATAAGCTTGACCATACTTAAATAATAGTAAAACTGCTTTGGCATTTAAACAGCAGAAAAGCTCATCTAGTGGTTTTAAAGTGACAATATGAAAAAAGCTAGAATAATGCCTGCCTGTGAGCCTCGTGAATGCTATACTCCCAGATTCAGTACATGCAATCTTAATAGTACTTAAAGGAATCTTAATACTACTCAAAGATTCTTGAATATACCTTCTTAATTTTATAGCTGGTGGAAATGAGACCTAGAGGGGTTAAACTGAATGGCTTAACATTACTCATCTAATTAGTGACTGTCAAATATATTTTTATTAAAACACTATGCTTAATTGACAGATACAAGAAACATGGGGTTAAAGCTTTACGACCAACAACTAAGCATGCTACAACTGAGAGTTCTCAGCAACAGCCCAAAGGAATATTCCTGAAATTCAACTTTAAAGCAATGGGTAATCAGGTAAATGTAATAGAACTACACTATAAGCTTGTTCATGTTGCCAAAACTCGGCCTCTATTGGTGTTGAATAGAGAAGTGGAGACAAAGTTTTGGGTGAAGGAAAAAAAATAGCTCTTTGCCAAGCAAAGGAGGCCACAGCGGGCTAATGCCTTAAAGACATTGGGACGAATTGTGGGGAGTTTTGTTTTTGTTTTTGTTTTTTTTACTTTTTTGGGGCCACATCTGCGGCATATGGAGGTTCCCAAGTTAGGGGTCGAATTGGAGCTGTAGTCACCAGCCTGCGCCACAGCCACAGCAACGTAGGGTCCCAAGCCGTGTCTGTGACCTACACCACAGCTCATTATCCCACTGAGTGAGGCCCAGGGATTGAACTTGCGTCCTCATGGTTACTAGTCAGTTTCCTTAACCACTGAGCCACGATGGGAACTCCTGTGGGGAGTTTTTTTATTAAAAAGGAGAAAAACAGGTTTTCAGATAGGAATCAGGATTGGGGCAGACATGCATTCTTCTCTCTTTGGGGGAATCTTAGTCATCGAAGCTGGAGTCAGAAGATCTTGGCAGCCAGATCATGATGGTGGTCTTCTGGGTTATTGCCTAAGATACTTGTTCTTATGAAAAAGGCATATCAATCAGAGATTAGAACAAACTAGGAAAGTTCCTGAAAAACATCTTGTGCTAATAATCTTTAACCCACAGGCAGTTGTGCTCAGGGTGCCTAATCTTTAGCTTATGGGTGGTTGTGTTTAGGGTGCAATGAAGCCAGGGAAAAGGACAAGGAAGGACTCTAAAATGTTCAGTTTTAAAGTACTAATTTCTAAAAGAAGCCTAAGGAATATAACTTTTCTCTTAGGTGTATAAGATGGCTATATCATGATGTGTATCCCTAGAGAGGGAACAGGGATCCTGTCCCAAGGCTGTACTATTGCTTCTTGACTGTTCCTCCCTTGGGTTTGCATCCCTTTCCTTCCCTGATCAACAACTGTCTGAACCTGCCCCTAGGAGCTCAGGGAAGGCCGTGGAGGCTGAATGAGGACCATTTCCTCAAAATAAGAAATGGGGGACACACAAAGGCTTTTGAGCCCAGGAGCCCCACAGGGCTCTGCTCCATTTCATTCATGAGATGGTAAAGAATTCATGCCTAATTTAGTATATACAAGGGTATCTTTTACATGTAGGGAAACATATTTGTTAACCAGAGCCTATTTGGAGTCCTTAATACACAAGAAAATTTCCCCTATATTCCACCTTTGTGAAGGACATAGAGGTCAGGGAAATAAGCCCATCTCAATTACTTATTTTTTAAAGGAACTTCAAGTTAAACATGGATTTAGCGCAATCTACTATATGTTTACATCTGTGGTGGCCTTCAGGCTCAGCATGGTTATCACTCGCCAAAGTGAGACTATGTACTAAAGCAAAATAATATACTAACGTCTTTTTAATGATTTTCACATCAGGGATTGAAACCAAAAGACTTATCTGCCAACCTTCAGTTAGCAACAGGTGAAATTAACCTGAGCACCCTAGTCCATACATATTCTGATTGTGTTCTGCATAAAAGTATATGGCCCATAAGTGAAAAATAGTCAATATAGAATAACGGATATAGCTCACTTTGGTCTCAGAGCAGTAGCAATCTCGTTTCTGATTTAGGTTTTGGAGTGGTGTTGAAAAGGGTATTTCTTAAAGATGGAAACTTAGGCTCAGTGGCAGTCTATATAAGGAAGAAACTGGCAGTTAAGTCTTAGGAGATCTTCAAGGTATTTTATATAGTTGTAGACCAATAACACCAATTGGATAGGGGTTTTCTTCACAAGGCAGATTACCAAATTCCTGGTCATAGTTGAGGCATTTAATCTCTACTCCATAGAAGTAAACCTGACTCTTATTCCACTGTGGAAGCTTGCCCACTCACTCTGTGGGGTAATAGTATGCTTTATTTCTTACCTCTTCAATTAATGCTCTTGATGCCACGATTTAGCATGTAAGAAACAAGAGGGGGCCTCAGATATACCACAGATCAGGCAAACTACTTCATGCTTCCAGGATCACAGAGAAGAGCTCTATGTAGTTTCTTCAGATACACTCTTCCTTGTGTCACTCAGTCTTTTCCAACTATTCCCTCTCTACTTTTAGCAACCAAGTTTCATGAGTATTTTGTAGGATTGTTAACCTCCCAAGGTCATAGATTTTTCTCTTCTTCACAGACTAAGCTTTCACTCAATGAGAGATTCTCTAAGCTGAAAATGGAGAAAAGACCAGAACCAGTTGTCAGTTTTGAAGACCAAAAAGCTTTTTCCTCTTAAATGTTTGCTGCTAACAGATACTATAGTGAATTTTATTGAAGAGCATATATATTTTTCAACATTTAACTTTTTATTGCTTTTGTTAATGTATTTCTCCTTAGGTAAGCTTTGATGTGAGTAATCTGTCAAAACTAAGTGTTTACATAAAAGGAAAATATATTTAGCTTTGTTTGCATAAAAGAACAGAAATGTGAGTAAGAAGGAAGGCTATTTAGAAAGAGATTTCAGGAAAACAGCTGTTTTCAGAATTATATATCTTTTTGACATTAGATAATTTCTTTCTTTGGCTTAATTTGTTCTTTGAGCTCTAGAACCCACATATGAATCCTAAATAATCCATAGAATATTAGATTATTACTAATAAACCAAAATAATCCATAGATTATTTTGACAGTAGAGGAACGCAGTTGATGTATTTTATGACTAAATATTCTGTGCCTCAAAAGTCAGTCAGTAAGTTGAATTCTACTTTTTGATTATTAAAATGATAAATTTGTTTCTGAGCTTTTACTTTTTTTCTATGAATTTATAAGAATTTTAATTTTTCTACTGTCATTTTTTGTGAACACATTAAATTAATAAAGTTTAAATATAGATGTGACTTTTTTTCTTTCCATTGATACTTGGTGGTCCAAAGTAATAATGTTCCTGATACAGATGATCAAAAGTTAATTTGAACCTCATCTGTGTCTGGTTAAGCATGTTGTTATAGTACACTGAAAATATTGGTTTATAATTACTTGGTGTTTATAATTATTTGGTAAGTACCATGCTGGTGGTTTTTAGCTTAATTTCATAAGTTCTGTCCTTGCATTTAATGGTTGTACAAGGAAAATGAAATACAGTACAGAAATATAGGAGAAGTTGGGTTCTAATCTGGCTCATCTATAGCATTGCTTTCTGAACCAAATTAACAGATGGTAAAGATTCTCTTACTAATAACATTGTGTTGGGAAACAAAATTATCATCAGTTTGATTTAAAGTATGTATACTTTGCTGTAGTTTTGCTGCAAATTCCTAATCTTGAATATAAAGAATGACAATGTACAAGTTTTGTAATTTAATTTGTTATCAAGTGATTTTTGGAGAGAGAATCTTTCTTCTTCTTCTTTTTTTTGCTTTTTTAGGTCCACATCCACAGCATATGGACGTTCTCAGGCTAGGGGTTGAATCAGAGCTGCAGCTACTAGCCTACACCACAGCCACAGCAACTCAGAATCCAAGACGCACCACAGCTCAAGGCAATGCCATATCCCTGACCCACTGAGTGAGGCCAGGGATCGAACCCACATCCTCATGGTTACTAGTTGGATTTGTTTCCACTGCACCACAATAGGAACTTCCAAGAATGTTTCTTCTGATCACAAAAAACTATATGTTCATTGAAGAAATTTTAGAAAACATAAAATACTAAACACACACAGGTAACAGCTGTAATATTTACCTTCATATTTCTTTTCTTGACCCTGAGAGTTCTTCCACAGCAAAGCTTTCCAGTGTCTGTCCAGTTCCCTATTGCTAGACATTTTGCAGTATATCCCAGTTCATTCCATATGATCATTTTGTACAAGTAGAATTGCTAAATAAATAGTACTTTTTAAGAATGTTATGCATATGGATAAATTGATATACAGAATATGTACAGAATATGAAAAGGCTTGTTTTCTCATACCCTTATCAACAGAGAATATGGGATAGACATATACTGTTTTCAGTGTCTTGCTTGCTGATGGATAATAATGGGTAAAAAGAAATAGCATAAGCCAATGAAACTAGCAATATTTTCCAAGCACCAAAAGGAAGCGGTATTGTCTAAGAGGGCGTAATGTTGCTCCCTCTCTACCTTGAGTAACATTAGAAGTGCAGGAACATAAACAACCAGTTTAGTCAATGCCAAGAGATAAGCACTGTAGCTATTTGTTGGTTCATGAACAAAGAAACAGGCTGACTGAGTTTTCCATCTTTGCCCGTTTGGCACCAACCATGGCATTGATTTTTAAAGTGAGGTCCCCAAAGCAGCTAATCATCAGCATTGGCTAGGAGCTTGCAAATTCTCAAGCCTCCCCCAAGACCTACTAAATCAGTAATCTGTGGTGCATGCTAAAGTTTGAGATTGTACACTCCTTAGTAGCAACTAAAATTCCTACCCATGAAGACCCTAACCTTGTCTTCCTCTCTTGATCTCTTTCAGTCTTTCTCCTTCTTACTTTCTTTCTTTTTTATTTATTTTTTTTATTTTTTGTCTTTTTTGGCATTTCTTGGGCCGCTCCCTCGGCATATGGAAGTTCCTAGGCTAGGGGTCCAATCGGAGCCATAGCCGCCGGCCTACGCCAGAGCCACAGCAATGCGGGATCCAAGCCATGTCTGCAACCTACACCACAGCTCACGGCAAGGCCAGATCCTTAACCCACTGAGAAAGGCCAGGGATCGAACCTGCAACCTCATGGTTCCTAGTAGGATTTGTTACCCACTGAGCCACAATGGGAACTCCCTCTCCTTCTTACTTTCTACACATGTCAAATACCCTCCCTCTCTCCCCTCTACTACATTTCCACTCTAATACTCTATCCAGTGTATAAGGGTGGATGGTAGAGGACCCTCTGCTTGGCTGCATCAGCACTACTCTGCAGCCACCTTCATCTGATCTCGGGTTTCCTAGAGATTGAGCCTAGGATGTACCAACTGATTATTCTATTTATTGGTTGAGGAAAGGGGAATCATGGTACAACTAAAAATGACAGAACTGGGATTTGAACATAGATCTCTCAAGTTGCAGAGTCCATACTCTTAACCTCTTTAGCATTATTGTCTTTGCTTTAATATTGTTATCTCTTTTAGGATGTTCTTTTACTCTTTTGCTGACTGCGGATTCTGCCCATACTTCAAACTGAAGCTCTTTTATATTAAATGGGTTTTAATGAGGGAAAACTCTTCAAAATTGTGTATACATGATTTCACTTTTTTGTGATTTGATCCCTAGCTATGCGCTCGTTTCCTTCCGGTTTTCTTCTCCCACGTACCTTTGTGGCCACACTAGCTTCCTTGCTATGCCTCTAGCAGTGTAGGTATGCGCCTCCTCAGAGCATTTGCACTTGCCTTTCTATCAGCGTAGAACACTGTTCCATCTAGAATACTCTCGCCCCTAGACGTTTACTTGGCTTCTTCCCTCTGGTCATTCAGGTTTCAAATGTCACTTCATCCACCACCTCAGAGGCATCTTCCATGACTACTCACATCTAAAATCGTGCTGCAATCACTCTATCCCATTATCATGCTTTCCTTTTCTTCACAGAATTCATCATTATCTAAAATTTTATTGTTTTGCCATTCATTTATTGTCATCCCTACCCTTGAATGTAAGCACAAGTGACAGGGCAAGGACTTTCTTGATTTTTTTCCTCACTGTTTTATCTCCAGTACCTAAAAAAGTACCTGGTGTATAGAAGCTGCCAATAAATATTTGTTGAATGAAAGTCAAGGTCATGGGAAAAATTGCATTTTGAATGAAAATCAGAATATTGCAAAAATGTATCAAACAAATTTGGCAAAAATGCATCATCATGTGTTAGATTTGGAAACTATAGGAAATTGGTATTTTCCTACATCCACTTTTCCAAATTTTATGTTTTCTAAAATAATCAAATTTTACTTATATTTTAAAAATACCCTCATGGGTAAAATAATGCCATAAAATTATTTAAGATGGTTTTGGTTTGGACATCTGGTTCCGGTAGTTGTGCGGGGCGAGGGGGGGTTTGTTGTTTGCTATAAATGTGGCAGAGAATGTTCCTTGCTGGAGCTCAACCAGCAGATGGCAGCATTCAACCTCTAAAAATAGCCTTTCACTGACTTACAAAGGGGAGGGGGGAAGGGAGGGAGGAAAAGGATGAGGGGGAAGGAGGGCAGGAGGAAGGAAGGGGAAAGGAAGGGAGAAGATGGAGTGGGGGGAGGTACAGGCAGAGGGAGCAGAGAGAGAGAGTGAGGAAGAAGGGAGGAGGGAGGGAGGCATCCTTATGGTTAAAGTGGTTCTGGAGTGTTTGGGTATTTCAGAAAATGAACATTTGTTTGAAGGTGGAAAAAATTTTATCCTTACAGCGCAGTTTCCCAGCTTAATTCACACAGATGATCTTCAGGGTATTTAAACAACTAATCCTGAAAGTCCACTAGTAAAGAAGAATGATGGCATAATTTTGCACTTCCCAGCATCACGATTGTTAGTTGTAGTCAAGATCAGCCTTCTATGGCAGCTGCTTTCAAAAAGTACTTTTAAGACCGCTGAACCATTAATCTTCCATCCCTGCAGCTTAAAGAAATGCTTCCCCAAACCAGTTTTCTCTGCCAGATAACTGAAGTACATTAAACACATAATGCCCTTTTAAAATTTGTTTATCCCCAAAGGAATTTGAATAGTCACAGAATTTTAATATTATAAAGTCATAACATCTATTTTTTTTTTCTTTCTTGGGCAAAGGAATCTGAGACTAAGGGCTTATCTTCTCCATGATGGTGTATAGCTAGTCAGTGACAGAGCTGAATGAAACAAGGCCTAGGTTCCTGACTTTCAGCCCAGTATAGATTTTATGTTTGTTTGTATTTTACTATATCATATTGCTTTTCTTTAAAGCTATATATACCTTATTGTCCTGGACTTGCTTTAAAATATTCTAGCAATAAATAAACAACTAAAATATATATCTACTAGACTCTCTCTTGTTAAAGCATATCCAGATTAGAGAACTGAGGAAGGGACATAAGAAAAGGACATGTGGAAAATGGAGAGCTTGAAAATAAAAACAAACTCATCCAGTTACTTCATCATCTAGTCCAGGTTCTTGACCGAATTAGCTGTGTGATCTTAGGCAAGTCTTTTCTATAAACTTCATTTTCTTCATTTGGTAAGTAAAGTCTTTGAGGTCCCAGGAAGCAATACATATCTCAGCTTCCTGTTATATCCCCAAATATTTAAATTCCTCTTTCAATTTTCTGAAAAGGACGCCAAAGGAAGTCTCAGGTCAGAGCAACCCCCATGGTTATGACTAGATCACTTTTTTTTTTGTCTTTTTGCCTTTTCTAGGGCCGCTTCCGAGGCATATAGAGGTTCCCAGGCTAGGGGTCCAATCGGAGCTGTTGCTGCTGGCCTACGCCAGAGCCACAGCAACGCGGGATCCGAGCCGCGTCTGCAACCTACACCACAGCTCACGGCAATGCCAGATCCTTAACCCACTGAGCAAGGCCAGGGATTGAACCTGCAACCTCATGGTTCCTAGTCAGATTCTTTAACCACTGTGCCACTACAGGAACTCCTGACTAGATCATTTCTTACAACTAAGCAGCCCTATTGCCCCAGTTCCTCAGAAGGCCACCAGTTCTGGAATGGAGTTTTGTTTCTTTCCTTGAGGTGAACTTAATGTAAAATTAACCATTTTAAAGTGAACAATTTAATGGCATGTATCTAGTTCCAAAACATTTCTGTTACTCCAAAATAAAACCCCATATCCATTAAGCAGTTACTCCCCAGTTGTCCTCCCTGAAGCCTCTAGCAACCACCCATCTGCTTTCTGTTTCTATGTGTGTGCGACTTCTAAGGTGAGGTCAGAAGAGGTCATGAAGCTTTCACATAGTTCTTTTGAGACACTTTTTCAGGGAGAAACCAACAAGAAGTATAAGTACCCTGAGACTGCCATCCCAAAGAGGCTACATTTACATATTCCAGTCCATGGCCTAGCTCATCTCAGCCTTCCAGCCAATCCCATCAAGCCACCAATGGTAGGAGTAAAGCTGTTTTAGACCTGCCACAACAGTAAAATCCACCAGCTAAGCATTACTGAGTGGCCTCATTTGTTGCTATAAGCGGCAAAATTGCCCAAATTCCTGGCCCCTCAAATCATGGGATAATAAAATGGTTGTTATTTTATGCCACTCTGTTTGGAGGGTAGTTTTTTATGCAGCAACAGATAAACAGAACAATTGGCATGAGTTGATAATCTTTGAAGCTGGATAATGAGTACATGGAAATTCATTATATCATTCTCTCTACTTCCATGTATGTATGAAATTCTGTACAACAACAGAGTTTTTTTTTTAAAAGAAAATGCATAAAATACTCAGCTCGAAGTTAGTAGTCAAGCAATAGTAGCTATTATTATTGTCAATAGAAGTAGTCAGCAAATGGTTGCTATTGTTATTGTGAGTAGAATAAATTTCAAATTGGGTAGTAAAACATTTAAGGTTCTCTTGCTAACCTTGCTCCTGCTGAATTCTTCAATCTCATCTCTCACCAACTCACACCCTTTACTTCACTCTCATATGCTCTAGAAATTACCAAAATACTTACAATTCCTAGAATGTGGCATGCTGTTTTATGCCTCCAAGCTGCTGTTTATGTTGCTTTCTCTTTGGGGGAATATTTACCCATTATGATTTCCTTATAGTCTTTCAACATTCAGCTCAAGTGTAACCTCATCAGGGAAGCTTTTCCTGACACATAGAAATAGACTTGTGGGAGTTCCTATTGTGGCTCAGCAGTAACAAACCTAACCCACGAGGTTGTGGGTTCGATCTCTGGCCACACTCAGTGGGTTAAGGATCTGGCGTTGCTGTGAGCTCTAGTGTAGGTCGCAGATGTGGCTTGGATCTGGTGTTGCTGTGGCTGTGGCTGTGGCCGACAGCTGCAGCTCAAATTCAACTCCTAGCCAGGGAACTTCCATATGCCTCAAGTGCAGCTGTAAAAAGCAAAAAGAAAAAAGAAAGAAAGAAATAGAATTTGATCTACCTGTTGTTAGGCCCCTACTTTAAACAGGCTTTTCCCAAGGCATGAGCACTATTATGCTTATGCGTGTACAGATTCAGCAAGGGAACACGACAAAATTCTCAGCCCTCTTGAAGCTTATAGTGTAAGTAGGGAAGCCAGACAATAAACAAATGAATCGGAGTTCCCATCGTGGCTCAGTGGTTAATGAATCCGACTAGGAACCATGAGGTTGCAGATTCAATCCCTGGCCTTGCTCAGTGGGTTAAGAATCCGGCGTTGCCATGAGCTGTGATGTAGGTCGCAGACGCAGCTCGGATCCTGCATTGCTGTGGCTCTGGCGTAGGCCAGCAGCTACAGCTCTGATTAGACCCCTAGGCTGGGAACCTCCGTATGCCATGGGAGCTGCCCTAGAAAAGGCAAAAAGACAAAAACAAAACAAAACAAAACAAAAAACCCAAATAAATCTATAATTACATTGTGATAAGACCTATGATGAATACAAGCAGGATATGATGAGAGTAGGGTAAAAAAGTAAAGTCCTCTATGAAAAAAATGACATTTGTGTGGAGACTGGAAGGATGAGTAAGAGTTAAACATATTTACATGCTTAAGCCAAGACCCAGCTCAAGGCCTCGCACATAGTAGGATGAATTAAATGCTTACTGAATGAATGTTCTGCCTAGCTCACAATTTTATTGCAAGGATCACATGTAATAACATCTGCAAAAGTTCATTTGAGAGTATAAAGTACAACAAAATGCAACTTTATTATAGATTATATCCTGAGAGAATAGGAAGCAGAATTCACTCTTATTGGAGGGAGACTCAGAAAACTTCTGCAGACAAGCAAGTTCTGCCCTAGCCAAGTATATTCAGGCATACAGTCTTCTCCCCAAACATAATTTTCCCATTCTGTTTGGATCATCAACATGGACTTTAATAAGATACAGGAGGGAGTAGACACATGGCTTGTGTGGGTGTAGATTTGGATGAAATCCTATGGCAGGAAGGCAGCCAGCTCTAGTACATTGACTAGATGAACAAACTGGATGACATTCAAGAGTGGAGGGGGATGCTAAGGAGAGTGGCAAGTGGGGAAGGTGATTAAAAATAGTGATATTAACAACATGTATTTTCTTCAATATGATCTGTTTCTGTTTAAGTGTTTGAGTTCTTCCCCTTTCTTTACCTCCTTGACTTAATGATTGTCCAAATATTTCCTGTTTCCAGTAAGACCAGAAGAGAATTAGCATATATTTATCATCTCCTATGTGAAAGACACTGTGGTTTGTGTTTCAAAACATGTATGTACTTTTAAAACATAAAGAACATAAGCTCTGAAGTCCAACTTCCTAGACTTGACCTGCCCCCCGCACCCTCCATCACTTTATGCTAACTATATTACCTTGCTCAGGATCCATTCTCTCTCTTCATCCAGTTTCCTCATCAGTGATAGGAATAATAATAATACCTAGCTCACAGAGTTGTGGATAGGACTCAATAACACATGTAAAATACTTATCCAAGATCCTATGTGTGCTATGTTAGACACTCAATAAGTGAATATTGTTATAGCAGTTATTACTTGTTGATTGATTTCTTGATTGAGTCAAAGTCAAGTGTCCGTATCTATCTCCATATACAGGTTTCTGTGTCTTTCCTTACAGGCTAGCTGCTTAGGGCCATAGGAATGATAATATATGAATACTGTCTTGGTCATTCTGGTGATTGCCAACAGTGCTGTAGTCATGGAATTGAGGCATATACTTTTTTTATTTTTATTTTTTTTGTCTTTTTGCCATTTCTAGGGCTGCTCCCGCGGCATATGGAGGCTCCCAGGCTAGGGGTCGAATCAGAGCTGTAGCCACTGGCCTACGCCAGAGCCACAGCAACGAGGGATCCGAGCCGCGTCTGCAACCTACACCACAGCTCACGGCAACGCCGTATCCTTAACCCACTGAGCAAGGGCAGGGACCGAACCCGCAACCTCATGGTTCCTCGTCGGATTCGTTAACCACTGCGCTACGACGGGAACTCCGAGGCATATACTTTTGTCGTGTGTGTGTGTGTGTGTGTGTGTGTCCTTTTAGGGCCACACCTGCAACATGTGGAAGTTCCCTGGCTAGGGATCAAATTAGAGCTGAAGCTACTGGCCTACACCACAACCACAGCAACGCCGGATCCAAGCTACATCTGCGACCTACACCGCAGCTCACAGCAATGCCAGATCCTTAACCCACTGAGCGAGGCCAGGGATCAACCCCACATCCTTATGCATACCAGTCGGGTTCATAACCTTTGAGCCACAATGGGAACTCTGAGACACATACTTTATTGAAGTGACATTGTACTGGTTTCATAAGACCTTTGCTGGTTAACTCGTTAATTAATTAATTAATTAATTAATTAAAATTTCCACAAACGTTTATTGAGAATTATGTGCTAAGTCCTCAGAATTGAAAAATTACTAGGACAATCCAGGGCCTAGTTCAACTGTTGCCTCCCAAAGATTAAGGCGAGGCTCTTCTTTGGGAATTACAGAAGACCATAGCTTTAACTTCAAGGATCTCAATCTTGGGGAACCAGAGAAAGACGTAAACAGGAAGAACACTATGGTAAATGTAGCTGGTGACTGTTGCTTGTAAGCCCTTCTATTCCAGCACATAATGAATGTTATGATCCAAGGTAATTTGACATTGGCCACAACTCCATCCAGGAAATATAAGTGGAAACTGTTAAAATAAGCTGCTCTGGGGAGTGGCACTGGACAATGGGAAGGGAGACTTGCTTTTCATCACAAATTCTTCTGCATGCCTTGATTTATTTATTGTATGCATGTATTACTTTGAACTTACTTTGATAAAGTTAATGGAAAGTTAGTAAAATATGAAATTGACTTCAAAAAATGAGAACCTAACATTTTCTATTTCCACTTTGACCAACTATTTGATACAACTAGAGTTTGGGATGTGATAAACCTTGGGAAAACCACTTGAAAATACCTTTTTTTTTTTTTTGGTCTTTTTTTCTTTCTTTCTTTTTTTCTAGGGCCACACCTGTGGCATACGGAGGTTCCCAGGCTAGGGGTCTAATCGGAGCTGTAGCTGCCAGCCTACACCACAGCCACAGCAATGCAGGATCCAAGCCGCATCTGTGACCTACACCACAGCTCACAGCAACGCCAGATCCTTAACCCACTGAGCAAGGCCAGGGATCGAATCCGCAACTTCATGGTTCCTAGTCGGATTTGTTTCCGCTGACTCTGACTTGACAATACTTAAACTGAGAGGTTTTTTTGTTCATTTGTTTGTTCTTATGACCAAAATATTTTCACGTCAAAATATCTAAAACAAAACAACCTACTTAAAGTGTATTTACCCTAATTCAGATATTTTATGTCCAATACAATATCCTTGCTTATGTCTTCATTGAAATTACCACTGCATAAGAAAAATACATTGCCATATTATATGTGTGTTGTGTGCTTTCTAGTCTCAGCTCTCCCTCCTGAGAGTTCAATGGCACTAGGCAAGTCTCTTTCCTTCTCTAGATCTCAGGCCCATCCAAACCTGAGGGTGTGGATTATATAAATGATTTTCAAATGGAGTTTCTGTGGGGGCCTAAGGTTTTGAGCAGAGGTCTCACGGGACTTTGTGAGTGTCAAAAAGAGCAGAATTTAGAACATCCACCTTTGCTTCAACCAGAGCTGCTAAATCTTGCTTCCATCTTTTATTTCCTGTTGTCTGTAAGATTTCTATTGAAATAAGGGTTTTATTTCTAAAATATTTTTCTAATCACTGAGGTAGATATCTAAGACCTATTTTCATGCTGTAATTCTATGGTTTTAAAAGATTCTGTAACGAGTCAAATATTGAATGTGATAATGCATTTCTAAGGGAAAATACCTTAAAAGTCATTTTGACATCATTATTTAATTTGGTATCCAAAGTAACTCTATGAGGGTTAAAGAATGAATGATCAAAACAAAGGGGAACCCCGGCCTGAACACCTGCAGCTAGGCAACAGAAGAACTGTGACTAAAATCCAGGTCTTCTCATGTAGATTGCTTATCCACTCTCTATTAAACCATATTACAAGACTTCTCAAAATTTGTTCGTGCAAAAAACCAAAAAGTTCTTCAGAAGCGATGTTGGGTGCCATAAACCCTGAAATCAGAAAGGTCTTTGGCATCCTGGGAAGTTCGATAAGCTCAATTCCTGCAGGCCAGAGTTGTTTATCTGTTTCTTCCCTCTTTGTACAAGAGAGAACTGGTCAAGGAAAATTATGCAAAGCACTCTCCATATGAGAATGACTATACACAGATGCCTTGTTGAATCCTTAAACAAAGACCTTATCTTAGACCTTTGCATACATGGTTATGACTGGAAGGAACAAACTTAGAGATCATTGAGAACAATAATGCAAAACTAGGAACCCAGAGCATTTTACCGATGGACATAGAGCTGGCTCAGTGGTAATTAGAACAAAGACCTTGGAAGGCAGTGTGGTATAATAAAATGAATAGACCTCTGAGTCAGATAGATCTAGGCTTGAAGTGGAACTCTTGCTCTTCCACCTGTGCATCCTGGGGACAGTTTACTTAATCACTCTGAGCCTCAGCTTCCTCATCTATAAAACTGGGATAATGCTTCAGAAGGGGCATTCAAATAGGAGTAAATGAGATAATTCACATAAAGCTCCACTGCTTACTATAAATTCTCTTCGCTTCCCTGAGACTTTATTTGAAATATAGAAAAAATAACTACTTTGTAAGATTAATACCTATTTTGTAGGCTTGATGTGGTTTTATTTTTTTTATTATTATTTTTTGTCTTTTTGCCATTTCTTGGGCCGCTCCCACGGCATATGGAGGTTCCCAGGCTAGGGGTCGAATTGGAGCTGTAGCCACCGGCCTACGCCAGAGCCACAACAACGCAGAATCCGAGCCGCGTCTGCAACCTATACCACAGCTCTCGGCAACGCCGGATCCTTAACCCACTGAGCAAGGCCAGGGATCGAACCCACAACCTCACGGTTCCTCGTCGGATTCGTTAACCACTGAGACATGATGGGAACTCCTTCATGTGGTTTTAAATGATATTCTAAGTATTTAATAACTGGTAGAGCATGGGCACTAACCAATCAGAGCAACACCTGCTGAAAACAATTGGTTTAAGCATACCGATGCATAATGCTACCCAGCCAAAAATCAGACTTCATATGGGAATTAAATTAAATGACATGGGACATAATGGATATGTAATAAATTATTTTTATGTCTCTTTCCCTTTCCACTTCTACTTTTACTCCACTTTCCAACATATCTGGCTACTTAAGCAGAAGAATCTATTTCCTCCCTCATGTGAATTTCATAAATTATGTTTGTCTTTCTGATTTAATAATTTTATTTGGGCTCCTTATTTGTTAATGCTAGTTTAAAGTCTTAATGTTTTGGCGTAATAAATTTTATAGTCCAATGATTTGAAATTCACTTTTCCATAATATCAAGGTGGTCATACTAACTATCCTGAGGAATGCTGGGAGAGTTAGGTTAGACATCTTGAGAAACCGCAATATAGTATAAGTGTGTTCATTTGAATAGTCTTGAGGAAAAAGTCTTTCTTGATGTAAAAAGAATGATGTCTCTTGGAAAAGAGCCAAGTTCAGACCAGGGTGTGCATTGGCTTAAAAAGACATAAAGGGAGTTGGAAATAGTAAGAAAAAAAGACGCTTACAGACTTCTGGATTCACAAATTAGTAACTAAAATAGTGTGTAATACTGTTGTTAATAAATACCTGAGGAAGAAAGGGTAATGAGAAGAAATGATGAATAAAATGTTGTTGGGGTAGAAATGGTTTAAAAAAGGAATTAATTAGTAAAGTCAACTGATTGACTAGCCCATCCAAAGTCAAAGAAAGACCTATTGTATACCCAGTACTGAGATGGGCTGGACACTTCCAGCTCCCCTTATAAAGCTATTGCTCTCTTACAAGTCCCTACCAGTCCTTTCATCTTTGCCTACCTCTCAAGCTGACATAGGCCTAAGCTCAAAAAGGGATCCCACTTGGCTTGGTTACAATATGTCTCTTTGCATTAAGTGTCTTCAGCACTCTCCAGGGAGAGGATGTTCTGACTTAGATAACTGGGCACAACTCTGACAAGATATATTTAGGCAGTAGAGGTTTTTCCACTAGGGAGATGACAAGACCTCTTAGAGCTATCTTCCTTTCTTTATTCTGATTTTACATCATTGATTTATACTATGATATAAAATCTAGCCAGTAAGTTGTTTCTCTGACGAGATCTCTTGACCGGGGAGATACCTTATGCAGAAAACAGGAAGTTTTGGATTTGGATTTTGATACAATTCAGACTTGGAATGATATAAGCTAGTTATCTGGGACTCAGTCATCCTTGCATAAGTGGATTCTCGAGGTTTTGGAGCTGAGAGGGAAGACAATTTACCTTTGAGAACCAATCTCTTCTCCCACTCCGTGTGGACAAGTGTGATCATCCAAAAATCCTCTATTCAGATCCTCCTTGCTCTCCCTTAAACAACAGGACCTGCTTATGCCATTCTGCCATAACCCAGCAAGCTTTACTTTGCCTCCCAGATTGGTTTTTGAAATTGAGTCTTGTAGAAATCTCTCAACCAAAATAGTCTTTCTATATTCTGTTGTATCCAATAAATAACTGTTAAGAATTACAGTCCAGTGGGCTGCTGTTTATAGTGACCATTAAAGTATTGTTCACTGCTTTTTATTGTTAAAATGCTGGGAACCCACTTTATAGTATTTTACTATTCTTACGTGGTAATATAAGTGGATCCTGCACATACTTTTATGTATTTCCTTCTTGAAAATTAAAAACAGTGGTTGTTCATGTCTGTGTCTGTAGGAAGCAAGACCAGGCTTCTAAAAGGTGTTAACTGTCTATGCTTCTATCTTCAACCTGATGAGATGCTAAAGATGAAGGGGGTGAGGGCAAGAGGATTGAAAAGGGCCTGAGTAGGGCATAATCAGACATTAGGATTTCTCTTGAGGCTGCTTTGAAATCACACAAGAAATCAAGGAAGAGGAAGGAGAGAATTAAATTGGACTTGCAGAATCACAGATACATGCAAGGTGTTCCTTGCCAGGATCTACAATTCTGTAGGTTCAGGCAAAAAGTCAGGTCACAATGCTACAGAGACAAGTTCTCCAGCAACACATTAAATCATTCTTTGAGAATCTTTCAATTTGGATCTAGTTTCTTTTCATGCCCCAAGATGGAGCTAAAGCAATGCTGTCCTCTGCAAACTCAACGTATTTGGAGAATGGGAAAGAACATGGGACCATCTGCATGTTCACAGAGCAAGTGCAAGAGAAAAGAAGCATTGTGTTTTTTCTTCTAAAGCATGACGTTTCACAACTGAGGAACATGCTGGAGTATGAAAGAAGCACACAATCACTGCAACTGTTTGGGCTGGCTTCTTTTCTCAGCAAAGTCACACTATCTTCCCTGGACAGGCAAGCCTAATTTCCATGCCAGACCACAGGTGAGGTTTTGAGGGCCAGGGACTTATTCCTCTCCTTTGCCATCCTTCCCACCCAGGTCTTCACCATTTAAGAGGAATAAAGGTAGATTAGATCTTGAGTGAGACAAAAGTCTGACAAATAACCAGGCATTTTCATAAAATGAAGAAGTTTGGTAATTGCCAGTTTACCCTGGTTTTTCTTCCAGCTGGTTCCCTTTTCCGCTGACTGGCCCAAGTGACTATTGAGATCATTAAAACATCAAAGGGTGGAGGAGAGAGGAGTTCGATTTTCCATCTCCTACTTGCTTGGATAACTCTGCTTACTCCTAAGCAAAGACCTAATTAAGACATAATCGCTATTTTTTTAATGGAGAAAGAGAATGAATTTTCAATCTGATTCTTATATATAAGGACCTCTGAGCAAAGAGTGAGTCATTAAAATATTATCTAGTATTTGCATAGAGCCAAAACTAGAAAAAAAAAGATGTGAGGTTTCTAGAGTCACACGGTCTTCAGCACATTATATGATTATTTGTCATTTACTGAGCACTTACTATGGACCAGCTACTGCATTAAGCATTTTACATAGTTTATCAATCCTCAGAACAAGTCTATGAAGTAGCTGCCATTATTATCCCCATTTTACAAATTAGGAAACTGAGGCTTACAGAGGTTAGGTAACTTACCCAAGTCCAAACAGCTAAGAAATGGTAGAATTAGGATTGAAACCCAAGACTCTCTTACTTTAAAAAGTTGTGTTCTCAGGAGTTCTCATTGTGGCACCGCAGAAACAAATCCAACTAGTATCCATGAGGATGTGGGTTCAATCCCTGGCCTTGCTCAGGAGGTCAGGGATCTGGCATTGCCGTGAGCTGTGGTATAGGTTGCAGGTGCGGCACAGATCCTGCATTGCTATGGCTGTGGCATAGGCCAGCAGCTGTAGCTCCTACAAGTTGTGTTCTCAATCACTGTGCTACACAGTACGTGAGAGGTGTTGACTAGAACACCTTCAGGGCCTTATTAACATTACCAGTGAACCATATTTTTGAGGGCTTATCATATGCTAAGTCCTATTCTAAACTCTCCACATGTATCAACTCACTTCTAAATCTCACAACTTCATAACAAAGCTACTATTATTTTATAGATAAGAAAAGTGAGGCATAGACAACTAAATTTCCAACATTCACAAAATAGTAAGTGGCATAGCCTGGGCTACACATTCTGGCCATCTGATTCCAAACACTATTGTCTTAATCACTAAGCTGCACTGAAGGTAATGTTAATTTCTGCATGAGGCAGCCCAGTCCACTTTGAGGATCAGCTTCTTTTGTTAGAAAGTTGGACCTGTAGCTTTACAGGACCTCTCAGAAGCAAACAGTAGAGTTCAAGAGTCCAGCCTTCAGCTGAGGCTCTTGCTCAATTTCTTCCCCAAATGTGTGTCTCCATTACCCTTTAACCTGCATCTTTGAACAAACTGATGTATGGGGAGTTCAGCAGTGGCACATCTCAGCTGTGCCTTTAATGTCTGATGAGTCTGCTTGCACGCTATGTTTTTCATTTGATCTAAAGAAGATCTAATGAGAGATAGCTCCTGATAATGCATTGTCTGCTTTCAACATCACTAGGAAAGCACTTGGCTACAAACAATCCCTATTCTGGTATAATTGCCTTTGAAAAGGGGGCACAGCATAAACTCCTCAGAGTTTGGGTCTGATTTCCTGAGGTGTTCCATTTCAGAAGAGGCCCCTGACAACAGGCAGAGAATAAAAACAAGTGTGGTCTGGGGCAGACAGTGTTTTTCAAACAGTTGGCCAAATCTCTCCTGGCAGCCGGGAAGCAGCTGAATCATCAAACGCGAGGCCTCTAACGAGAGGGAGGCTGGGCTGTATTGAAGTGCATTCCAGACTGACTGAAACCCAGAGCTGCTGCTGCTTTACCAACGCTGGCGCCCTTCCAAGGGGGCCGGCCTGGCTGAACTGCTCATCAAAGCCTGATTTCGTCTCTTCTCTTTCTCTCTCTCTCTCTTTTTCCCCCTCTTCTTTGTGATTTCCCACACAGCATTTGCCTGCCTTTGGATGGAATATTTGAATGACTTTTGGGGTCACCTCAGGTACAGCCTCTGCTCTGCAAGCTAAAGTTAATGAAATCCATTTCCTGGTTGGAAAGTCAAAATAGCAGAGAAGAAAGTCACTGAGATGGAGCACTCAGGGAATGGACAAGAATGGGCAGGCATTCTTTTCCGAAAGGCAGGAATGACCTAGGCTTTCAAAAATTGAAAGCCAGATGTTTGGACAAAACCCTAGACCCAATTTTTATCTTAGAAGTGCTGAAAACCTTTATAAAATCCTTTGACTAAAACTTAGGAGAGTGGAGAGTAAGGAAAGGGGCCTAAGTACTGTAATTCAACTTGAAAATAAATAGATCCCCCATTTATATCAGAAACAAAGCAAATGTTTGGACTCATTATGCATGAAGAATGAAGAATATTTTCTGTGTCTTTTAAGATGACTACTTCTGGTATGTACCATTCTAAGCCTAATTATGGATGAGCACAAATAAATATGCTTTGTTTCTCCATCTCTACAAATATGCAGATGAGTATTGTTTAATTACATTTGCCCCTAATAACTAAGGGGAAAGATCCAGTGACTCGCTCACTGACGGTGCCGAGTTGGGCACTAATCAGAACCTGGAGCTAATCTCAACCCTCTCAGATAGGTTTTTTCCACCTAGAGAAATGTTTTGGAAGGGAGGGGCCTTCTTTGCTGTTAATAGTAAACTGTGAACACCTGAAGGAGAAGGGTGGTTGTGAGTTGGAAAGAACCTTGAAATTCCACGATACTATAATCCATTGTCTGGACTCTGATGGGGAAAAGAAAGAAACTGAATTCTCCTCCCTTCAGTCCTTGCCAACAGCATTCCTTCTCCAGTGTTCTTCCTGACCCCACCCACAATAATAATAAGGTGTGTTATTTTTATAAAACTCCAAAGTACTTTCACACACATTTATATTTGATCTATACAACTTTGAGAGGATGGAAAGATGTCCCTTTTCACAGATGAGGACACTGAGGCCCAAAGAAATTAATTTATTTGCTCAGTGTCACAAAGGAAATTAGTTGTAGAGCCAGGTACACTAGATCATCAGTTCCTAAGACTATTACTCCTTTTATACATCAAACTATACTGGTTTGGAGTACTGGTTCCCAAATTTTCAGGTGCATCAGAATCACTTGGGAAGCATTTCACAAAGGCAGATTTATAGACTTTATCCTCAGAACTAAAGTAGGTCTCGGATAGGTGTCCAGAATCTGCCTTTTAAATAAGGTCCCCAAATGTTTCTGATATATATCTCAAATGACAGTGAGTGAATCTGTAAACCCTCAGCAGTTTAGAGATTTCATTTAAATCTCTAAGGCCTTTTAGTTAAAAAATCGAAATTAAAAGCAGCGGAAAAGTAAGAGGGCTATTCTAAAGAGGACCATGAGATGAGGGGTAGAAGAGAATAGATGTGGTCTTTGGTAAAGGACACTTGCTCCCCCAACTCTCTCCCTCCAAAACCCCTTTTCCACACGAAGGTGGAGTCAAATGGACTCCAAGGGGATCTGTGAAAATAAGCATATCTTGCAAACTGGCCCCTGAGACATGTGGCCAATGGCAAAGAAAGAGACTTTGAAAACATGGCATAGGAGTGGCTCTAGGTAAATAGGATAGATGTACTTGAGCCTCAGGTCTTTTTTTTAGCACAGCTGGTAGGTTTTTTACTCTGGAGCCAAACTGGCTCAGTTTGTATTCTCCCTCTTCCAATTACTAGCTCTGTAACTTTGGGCAATCATTTAACTTTTCCATGCCTCAGTTTCCTCACTGAAACAATGGAGATTAAATTGCTATGTAATTTCATAAGGTTGTTATAAGGGCTAAATGAAGCAACACATTTATACCACTTAGAACAGTGCTGGCATATAGTAAGTACCAATAGCATTGTTAATTACAATTTTCCTGAGTCATCGCTGAGGTGCAATTAATAAAGAATGGCTTGTGCCTAGAATCAGTCATTTCAATGGTTTTCATGCCGGTGCCTCTGAAGAGCCATAGATGGCACTATTGTGGCAGTCTGATAAGTCTCTTTTCCAGACTAAAAGATGAATTCTGAGAAGATATGGGGTTTCAAATGGCAGCACCACAGGGCGCAATATTTTTCTCTCAAAAAGTATTCAGTGGAACTTAATAAAAATCTGGTCAGTGTTGTCAGGTAACAATGTACACATTCAGAGCACTGTGTTTCAATGATATTTTTCCCCTTTTAACTTTCCCATCTCAAGACCACACCATACATGATAAAAGACAATCATGATGATGATGAGATACTGTGATACCGAGGCTCCTCCAAGAGTATTAAGAAGGCCTGTGAGCACACTGCCTTAGTCAGCTGCCTGATATGGCAGGGTGGCTGGTTATAGATGTTATATCCAGGACTGGCTCCCCAGAATTTGCTGATGGGTAATGTTTTGGGATTTTGACAGAGTTTCAAAGTTGGTAGATTTATGGGAAGTATATTAGGTATCTGGAAACCCTAGGGTACAAGGATATGTGTGTGTCAGAGGGAAGAGGGAGGAATAGAGAGAGATTAGAGGAAAGAGAAAGAAAGTGAGAAGTTGACAAAGAGTGATGATGTGAATATACATTGGGAGGGAGTGGGGGTTCAGGATGGGAAGCAAGAGAGGAGAATTTTTGAGAAGGGATGATGGGAGACAAGGAAGGTCTGGCACTGTGTCCAGAATCTCCTAGAAGCTTCTGGAGCACATCGTGTTTCACGGGGGAAGCAGTTTCATTCCAGCCTGAGTTAGCCCACCTACCACCAGCTCTGCTCCCTGCTGTCTGTACTGTCACTCAGGCTCACAGGCACTTCTACTTCAGTGCCCCCAAGCCATCTCATGGTATATTCATCTGTATCTTTGCTGCTCATGTGACTGACAGCCAGCCAACAAGGTGTCAGAGTACCAGCAAGTGGCCTAGGTTGAAGTGCAAGGGAAACACTGACAAATATGAAATACTTATATTCATAAATGTCTGGTACCAAATATAGCCAGCTAGCACTTAAAAAATTCAAAAGACCAGGAACAGTGGTATCAATATGGAGGTCTAAAGGCCTATGTCTTTGATTATGTGCATATGTGCATCTAAAGAACACACTTGCACATAGAAATCTTTCAGTAACTGGCAGTTTTCATGAAAATGATGTAAGAAGGATAAGTCCATTCCTGGCTTTCTCTTTCAACAGGTTCAGTTACATAGTGCAAACTGTTCACAGATCAGACCATTTATTCCCCAATGAGTGTCTGTTTGGCCTGGACCCAAGGCCTTCCAGGCTGGAGGGCGATGGCGGCTGTAGGAGCAGCTTTGGCTACTGTGCTTTTTGTGCACATGCAGCTCCCACATTTTACCCTTGGAATTGGATAGTCCCTTGCAGAGTACATTGAACTTGGAGGGGTTTTTTGCAGCCTCCAAAAACAGTCAAGGCTTTTCTTATAATCACAGTTCAGTTGAATTTTGACTAGCTTTTATATGGACAGATTCACTTTAATCACTTAAACAGAAGGACATCATGAAATATGTTTTCATTTTGATTATTTTGCACCTAACTGAAAGACAACCACCAAATAAAAAGGCTTTCAGGATTTTTTCTACTAGACTATAAAATCTCTTTAATTCTTCGACAGATGTACAGTTTGAATGAACTAAAGCCAGGGTTTATAGAAGGCCAGAAAAGAAGGCTAGAATTAATGGGAATCAATTGTTTTGCCTTTTGGCGACAAACTGAATAGGACAGAACTATTTATCCAGAGCCAGGTTCTTAAAAATACCCAGTGAAACAGAGAGTAAAAGGCATATCCTTCCATACTTCATGGTAATACAATGAAGTAATTGGCTTTGGTGATATACACCATTTTAAAAATACTCTCCAGCAAGTTGCATGCAACAGTATGGTTTGAAAAAGTAAATCATCTTTGTCTTACTTCCAGGATGTACATTTCAGAATTCCTGTTTGTATACACACTGTTATGAAGATATGAACTGGTCCTGATTTATAGAACTTTTAAAAAATGTGGTGAGATTTGAGCTCTAGAAAGCCCTCCCTGAACCCCCAAGTTACGTGAAATGCCTGCCATATACTTCTAAGTACTTACCTGTTTAGATGTCTGTCATTCATAGTACATTGTAAAGTCCTTGAGAGCAGAAAACATAGTCTGCCCATATTTAAAACACTACTACCAATATGCTGTATGATATAGAGTAGGTGCTAAATAAATATTTGTTAAACTCTTGATGGGAGTCAAGCAGTGGAATAAACGAAAATTGGGCAGGAGTTGTCTAAAATGAACATTCTAAAAATGGTGCACTTCCTAGTCTGCTCTCCATGATTTGTATAAAAATCTGTACTCTGAATCTGAGCCCATCCATATAACAGAGCCAGGTTTATAAAATGTGGCTTAAAGTCTATCTTGCTAAATTTCTCTCTCCTAAACTTCAGTATTTTATTCTATCTTTTTGCCTGAAATCCCAGGGTAATAAGATGCCTTTTGTAAAGTTCAAGAATCTTTGAGCACTTCCCAGTGATCAGTCTTTCATATCTTAGCATGAAATTGTTGGGTCAGGTTGCTCTGCTTTTAACATCTAGCTGGGATTAGCACTGAGGAAAGGAGAATTTTAACTAAAGAGGTGTTAGGATGAGAGATAGTGCCAAATTAAGACAGTGCTTGGGAGCATGGGGAAATAGAGGGGAAATCCAGTCTGGGTATCTCCCTGCAGAGCCAGGTCGTCAGTGAAGGAGGGGCTGAGAGTAAAGAATACCTAGGTACAGAAAAGGATTTAGTGACAAAGTCAGATTTTGAATCAAATCACAGACTATGAGAGTTAGGGTTATTACATGTCCTTAATGCCAACAGGATGTGGAGCTATAGAAATGTTAAATGACTTTCCCAGAGTCACATGACTATTACTTGGTTGAGCTAGAAATAAAATCAACAAAACTTTAATCTTTTTACCACACCAACAATTAAATTCAGTTCAAGTGCTTATTAAGCATTTACTACATACTTAGCACTGTGCTACACACTGCTGGGACTTCAAGTTTCTTTTATGATCTTTTACCATTGTGAATTTGTGAATTCTTCCATTTTCCTTTCTTAGTAATAAAGACTTCTTTTTTTTTTTTGCTATTTCTTGGGCCGCTTCCGCGGCATGTGGAGATTCCCAGGCTAGGGGTCGAATCGGAGCCATAGCCACCAGCCTACGCCAGAGCCACAGCAACGCAGGATCCGAGCCGCGTCTGCGACCTACACCACAGCTCACGGCAACGCCGGATCCTTAACCTACTGAGCAAGGGCAGGGACCGAACCTGCAACCTCATGGTTCCTAGTCAGATTCGTTAACCACTGCGCCACGACGGGAATTCCAGTCATAAAGACTTCTAATTGTGAAAGCCAAAACACATTAGCAACATTCCTAATTTGTGCAGGGACATTGGAATTTAAAGATAATGAATGAAAGTATATTCAAACCAATCAGGGTAACACATATAATAAAACCAATTATAAAGAACTAACTCAGGGGTTCCCGTCGTAGCGCAGTGGTTAACGAATCCAACTAGGAACCATGAGGTTGTGGGTTCAATCCCTGGCCTTGCTCAGTGGGTTAAGGATCTGGCATTGCCATGAGCTGTGGTGTAGGTTGCAGATGTGGCTGGGATCCCGTGTTGCTGTGGCTGTGATGTAGGCCGGTGGCTACAGCTCCGATTGGACCCCTAGCCTGGGAACCTCCATATGCCGTGGGTGTAGCCCTAGAAAAGGCAAAAAGACAAAAAAAAAAAAAAAGAACTAATTCATACCATGATGGAAAATAATATTAAAAAGAATATATACATATATATAGCTGAGTCACTTGGCTGTACAGCAGAAATTGACACAACATTGTAAATCAACTATACTTTAATAACAAGTAAAGCAAATATTTTTAAAAGAGAAAAAATAACTAACTCCTCTCTTTGGAATCAACTTAAACATCTCCTTCTCTAGACCCATTTAGTCACCAAGTCATGTAGATTCTGGCTTTATAATCACCTAAGATCTGCCCCTTTACTTATATATAGCCTTCATTTTCACCTCAGTTTGCATTCTCATTACCTCTCCCATGGATTATTACAATAGTCTCTAAATTGGTATTCATATACCTACTTTCTCTTGTACTTCAATCAATATACCCCTATGTTAAATTAATATTTCTATAACATCACTGCATGTACATACATCACAAATCTGTTCAAAAGCATTCAATGTTCCCCACTGACCAAGATTAAAAACCACATTTTTATACTAACTCATAGTTACCCCATTTGTCATCCTTTGTGGTCATCTGTTTAAGGACTTGTCTTGTTCTTGACACTAGATTATATATTCATAAGGTCAGGGACTCTAGCTTCTTGTCTTACAATTCCTATATCCTAGCACAAATTAGGCACTCAGTAAATGTTTCTTATTAATAATGGTCATTTCCTATAATACTTAAATATTTTCATTTAATGTTCATAATCAAACTTACAGAAACATCTTCATTTCTGTATTTGCTAAGGGCTTATGTTATTAGTTATTTGATTTAATCTTTATAACCATTAATTTTCAGAATAATATTTCATACTATCTATAATTTTATAAACATTCACATAGAGTTAAGTCAAGCTTTGGCAGAGACTGATCTAATTCCATAATATGTATCCCAAACACCTGCACTGTTATGATTTGATGTGCCTCTCAGTGTTTAAGCTTAGATCTGTCTTATCACTACTAAATATACAACCCATCCTGGCCAAGAATACTAAGAGGAACAAATAACTCTCCCTTCTCTTTGAGCTTTGTGTTTGTTCTTTGTACATGTTCCCACAGTGGGTATATTCCCAATGGATCCGTAGGGAGTCAACGGGAGTTGTAGTTGAAGGCAAATGATGGATTATGCTCACTCAGAGAAATTCCATACTCATTTTAACCAGCTGGGAAATAAGATGTCATGGAAAAATCATTGACTTAGCAATCAGAAAACAGGGTTCTAGACTTGGTTTTGCTGGCAGCTAACATTAGAGTCATATAAATTCTGGCTGTGAATATATTTTCACATCTATCAAACAAAGGGCTGGTGGATTTGATTTATTCATTTCACAAATCTTTGATGGTTGTTGCACACATAATAGGTATGGAACAAGACACTTTAAGGAATAGAAACAATGGGAAAGTTAGGAAGGCCCAATTGAATGATTTGGGCCTTAATCACAAGGAAATGGAAAAAGAACATTTTGCAGAAAGAGTTAATACTTTTTTTTTTTTTTTTTGCCTTTTCTAGGGCCGCACCTGTGGAACAGGGAGTTTCCCAGGCTAGGGGTCTAATCAGAGCTGTAGCTGCCGGCCACAGCCACAGTCACAGCAATGCAGGATCTGAGCCGCGTCTGCGACCTACACCACAGCTCACGGCAATGCTGGATCCTTAACCCACTGAGCAAGGCCAGGGATCGAATCTGCAACTTCATGGTTCCTAGTCAGATTTGTTAACCACTGAGCCACGACGGGAACTCCAGAAAGAGTTAATACTTTTTAATAAGTCAGCAAAAGAAAACAATAGGAACTTCTAAAATTAGATACATTTTTTTAAAGTTGTAAGTCTTTTGGAGTTCCTGTCGTGGCACAGTGGTTAAAGAACCCGACTAGGAACCATGAGGTTGCGGGTTCGGTCCCTGCCCTTGCTCAGCAGGTTAACGATCCGGCGTTGCCGTGAGCTGTGGTGTAGGTTGCAGACGCGGCTCGGATCCAGCGTTGCTGTGGCTCTGGCGTAGGCCGGCGGCTACAACTCCGATTGGACCCCTAGCCTGGGAACCTCCATATGCCGCGAGAGCGGCCCAAGAAAATGGCAAAAGACAAATAGTAATAATAATAATAAAGTTGTAAGTCTTTCATTTATTTATTGGCTGCACCTGTAGCATGTGGAAGTTCCCGGGCCAGGGATAGAACCCGTGCCACAGCAGTGACAACACAAGATGAGCTACCAGGAAACTCCTAGATACATTTTTAAGTAATTATTTTATAAAAGAATGTTGAAGATAAAATCAAATCACACATTCCTGAGCCTCTGCTATACTTCTAGCCCTCCAGAGATTGTAGAAGTTAAAAATGAAGTTCAACATATGGTGCCCCTCCTCAGTCTGATTACCACGTAGGTAGGGAGATAAGACTGATTACACAGAGGATGATTTTTCAACAATTCAGTATAAAATTGCATAATGCAAATTGTGGTACCATAGTAGGTAAGAGGAGAGAAACTTTGTAATGATGGAAAGATCTGTCTTTAGTATAGTCAGATCTGAGTTTAAAATCTTCTCTGCCATCTCTCTTATTTATGCGACCTTGGGCCTATGGCTTAAGTTTCTTGTAACTCAGTTGCTTCAACTACACAATAAGGATAATTGTAGAACCTGCTTTGCGGGTTTGTTGTGAAGATTAAATGAGCTAATGAAAGTAAAGCACCAAACACAGTATCTGGCCCATAATGATGCTTAATGGCTATCTGTTGAATATGATAGTCAGGGTGGGTTGAAATATCCGAAGAAGTCCAGTCCAATATGGGCATTTAAAAATGGCAGAGAAGAGGAAATAGGAAAATATATAAATGAAATCTGATTATAATTTTGAACTCTAAGGAAAAAAATCAAAAGAGAAGAATATGCATTATCTTATACACTTCCACAATATCTGTAGAAATAACTTAATGTCAGCAACAACCAACCAATAGCTAATGGTAATTAACAATCCAGTACTCGTCTGGTTGGCATATCTCTTCTCAATTTAGTCATGAAACTGTCCAATCAATGAATCGTTAAATATCATAGTCCTATTGGAATTTGTTACATGGATCATCAGAGTAAATGCAAACATTTAGCAATTTATTTGCTAAATTCCACAAATTTTCTTTTGGTGTGCTAGCAGGAAGCCCCAAATGAGTAAAACTTTGAGAAATATTTCCAAGTAACCCAACTCTTTTCTTATATCAACCTTTCTAAAATTGCTGAAACGGCAAAGTATTTAACCAGCCTTGCACCTTTTTTCTTTTTGCGTAGTTAATATATGATGACTGGCACACCAAAAATATTTTGGTGCCTTGGGATGAAATGTATTATTGTAAACAGAAATACAAATTATGAAAAATAAAATTTGGAAGCAAGAAGCCCCTTACCCACTGAATTTAGTGTGTGGGGAAGAAAACCAAGCACATTATTGAGAATAAATTTTCTAAGTGTGGTATGAACTACAGGAACACAGTTTTCTCAAAAGCATGAGCAAACAACAGTCTCATGGTCTTTGACATACTAGAGCTGTTGTGGAAACATCACATCCCACTTTGATTCATGTACTCTTGGTTGGGAAAATTAATTTGGAAAAAAACAAACTCCCTCTATTTAACTTTCCAATGAAATTGGACTCGCTTTGTATGTCCCCATTACTTGACTTTGAGTGAAGGTAACCATACTCTCTTCCTACAGCCCTGCATGATTAGAAAAACTCGCAGCAGCATTTGGCCTCTAGGTTGTCTTAGCCTGACCCAGGCAATCACCCCTGGGATCCCAGTAAGTCATATTTCCAGGGGTTAGGAGAAAGCCATTTTCTGGGAAATTGATGACATTTTGTATAAAGGAGGGGAGAAAACATAAAAGCATTTGCAAAGACTGAACACTTTAGAACCAATTTCTTTTCGGAGAGTTCATCTTTCTGTACACAGCCAGTGCTTCTAAGAGGTAAACCTCATCTCCCCCTGCCTTCTATAACTTCTATCATTAAGAGAGATCATTCCCAGAGGGGTGCATTTGCTGTTAAAAGATGAGTCATAAGTCCAGTTTTTGAAATCAATCATTTAAAATCTCCAGAGTTGATCAGGAGTCAGGCAGCAGTTTTAGGGTTTAATAATCCAAGCATCCTCAAATAGACTTGAGGCCTGAGCCAAAACCTGAGAAGTATGTCATGATCCTGTGGGGAACAAACCCGTTATTTCCTCCAAAAGATTTTTAAAGAAACTTTGCAAATAGTGAGGTATGTTTTATGATAAAAAAATAATTAGGCATATTTTGAATAAACAGGTAATAACATACAGGCACACAAAAGATGTAATGAAATTGTAATTTTACAGAAAGTCCTTCCAGTATCTAACATTAATAGATATTTTTCACAATTAAAGATCTTAAGATATTGTCTTTTCATCTGGAGATGGTATTAACATGAAATTATGGTAGATGAAATGGATAATTCAGGTTTCAAGTCTATGAATTTTATATTCCTTTCCAACTGCATGTCGTTTCCCTCCCAAGACACCGTCTTCGAGGTTTGCCAATTACAACAGTGTGACTATTTTGAAAGAATGTTCATTTGAGTTCCCAGCAAAAGTAATTTCAAGGAGACGCTGCCATTCAAAACATTCACAAATGAACTCTATTACCTCAATTGCAGGCAGAAATATAAGGCACTATGACTTTTTCATTCAAAATATGTTTTTGACTGAAACAAAAAAATCATGATCTCTATTAGTAAAAAGATGCCCAAGGAAGGGTAAAGGTAGACTGCCTCAACTGTGACTGTGAACCTGGCAGTTGCATTCTATTATGGACGATGACATACATGTTTTGTTCCCTATGGAGTCTATTTTGCTGCCTCTGACCATTTTATGACTGTTTAGGTTTGTAGGCTGTCTAATATCTTTGCCAATGGCAAACCACTGAAGATAAAATGTGCAGAGGAAAGAGAATGTGGTTTACTGGATGCTAAATTAAACTGAAAGCCAGCAGACCTCAGTTCTATTTCTGGCTTTTCTTTGGACAAATCATACCTTCCTTGACCTTGAACAAGTCATTTACTATCGCTCTACCCCAGATGGTGCAATCAGGCCTCATTATAAAGAAAACTCCAATACCACATTTTTTTTCCATAGCATAATTTATAAAGTAGGGAATAAAGGTAAAATGTATTAATTGAAGAATCGCTCATTCAAAAGGCTTCAGAGCCCCCTGCCTAATGGTACCATCAAATACATAGCTAAAAACAAACTCCAAAATAGCAGTGGGAATACGTGGCTCTTATGGCCTCAGGTGAGATCTGAGGGGCAGCTCTGATGACAAAAGGAGAAACCCAGGACAAAGGTTTGCAGTTATTCTCCCCCCTTCTCTTACTTCCATGTCTTCATTTCTGGTTTTTATTGGAAAAGGAGTAGGAATTGCTGAGTGTTGCTTGCACTGAGGACATCTACAGCGATGATACTATTGACCAGAGGAAAGTTCTACCTGAACAAGGCCAAGAAACAGTAATTGAGGGTTTTACGGGTGAGAGGAAGGGGAACAGCCCATCATCTGCACTTCCTGTAATGTAATGGAAGTTTCAGAAGGGGAAACTTGTATGAGTGCCAGACTATCGGGGATTTTTAAACACCTAGGCTGTAAACCACGCTGTTCTTTTTTCCAAGTCTGGGAATGTGACTTTTAAAAAAGTCACGTCCCAGAAATATATCTTCAGGTATAGGATAAAGCTGAAGCTGATAGTAATAAAGCAGAATTCTTTTTTTTTTCAAGGTTGCTCTACCAAAAAAAATCCATGGATACATTTATTTTACATATTGAAGGACAGTTAGACCAGGTGATTATTTCTATTCTATTTTATGGCATCAAGTGAATTAAGTATAATAATAAAATAGAGAATTCTGGAGCTGGAAGGATCATTAGAAATGACTAGATCATTTTACAGCATGTAAACATAGGAAAAGAAGAAGACAGTTACGTTGCCCAAGATCAACATTTAGTAAATACTGACACTAGAAATCAAATCTTCTGAATCTCATTACAACAACAAATATTCCATTGCTCATATTTGACATTGTATGACTTGACAAGTTCCTAGAAGCAGTACCATTTGAATTTCCTGCTTTCTATAAGAGGTACAAGTGCTAAATATGAACCAGTTACTGAGACCGTAATTGACCTTAGTTGCATGTTCCTTAGTTTTCATTTTGGCTTTAATTTTTCTACCAGTATGGCATAAGTTAATTATTACGATTGCTATTATTAGCCCCAGCAGAATGAAAGGAGGAGAAAAATATTAAAAGGCTGAAATGTGTTACCCAATAAAGCCACAGAATCTTCTACAGAAAAGTTTTTTGTATTTTTCATTTTTTATTAAAGTGTAGTTGATTTACAATGTTCCTTCAATTTCTGCTGTCCAGCAAAGTGGCTCAGTCATACATATATACATCTTTTTTTTTTAAGGCACCGAATTTATGGTAATTTTTTTTCCTTTGGGGGCACACCCGCGGCATATGGTGGTTCTCAGGCGAGGGGTCTAATTAGAGCTGCAGCCGCTGGCTTACACCACAGCCACAGCAACGCCAGATCTGAGCTGCATCTGCGACCTACACCACAGCTCATGGCAACGCCAGATCCTTAACCCACTGAGCGAGGCCAGGGATAGAACCCACAACCTCATGGTTCCTAGACAGATTCGTTTCCATTGCACCACTACGGAACTTCTATACATCTTTTTTTCATATTTTCTTCTATCAGCTTCTAACCCAAGAGATTGGACATAGTTCCCTGTGCTGAACAGTAGGACCCCATTGCTTATTCATTCTAAATGTAATAGTTTGCATCTACCAACCCCAAATTCCCTGTCCACTCCACTCCCACCCCCTCCCCTCTGGCAACCACAAATATGCTTTCCATGTCTATGACCCATTTCTGTTTTGTAGATAGGATCATTTGTGCCATATTTTAGATTCCATATATAAGTGATATCATATGGTATTCATCTTTCTCTTTCTGACTTTCTTCCCTTAGTATGAGAATCTCTAGTTGCATCTATGTTGCTCCAAATGGTATTATTTCATTCATTTTTGTGGCTAAGTAGTATTCCATTGTATACCACATGTGGTATGTACCACGTCTTTTTTTTTCTGGTTGAAGAGTTTTATTTTTACTTCAGACTGCAAACTATTATCACATACAGTTGTTTTAGATGAAAATGACAGACATGCAAAATAGTTTTTAAAATTATGAAACAACCTTTAACAATATCTAAAGAATGATTATGAGTTTGGACCTCCATGGCTCCTTGTTTTATATTTTTCTAAGCTAGACTTCTTACAATTAAATAGCTGCTTTGGACCCAGTGTTGTGAATGGGCATGTCACCTTAGGAAAGTGAGTACTTTTCTTTTTAAAAAATTTTTATTATAGTTGATTTACAATGTTCTGTCAATTTTGACTGTACAGCAAACTGACCCAGTTATAAATATATATACATTTTTTTCCTCATATTATCTTCCATCATGTTCCATCACAAGTGATTGGATGTAGTTCCCTGTTCTATACAGCAGGACTTCATTGCTTACCCACTCCAAATGTGATAGTTTGCATCTACTAACCCCAAACTCCCTGTCCATTGCACTCCCTCCCCCAACCCCTTGGCAACCACAAGTCTGTTCTCTATGTCCATGAGTTTGTTTCTGTTCTGTGGATAGGTTCATTTGTGCCATATTTTAGATTCCACATATAAGTGATATCATATGGTATTTGTCTTTCTCTTTCTGACATACTTCACTTAGTATGACGATCTCTAATTCTATCCATGTTGCTGCAAATGGCATCGTTTTGTTCTTTTTTATGGTTGAGTAGTATTTCATTGTGTATATGTACCACATCTTCTTAATCCATTCCTCTGTTGATGGAAATTTGGGTTGTTTCCATGTCTTGGTTATTGTGAATAGCGCTGCAATGAACATCCAGGTGCATGTATCTTTTTCAGATAAATGCCCAGGAGTGGGATTGCTGGATCAAATGGTAGTTCTATATTTAGTTTTCTGAGGAACTTCCACACTGTTTTCCATAGTGGTTGTACCAGTTTACAGTCCCACCAACAGTTCAGGAGGGTTCCCTTTTCTCCACATTCTCTCCAGCATTTGTTATTTGTAGACTTGTTAATGATGGCCTTTCTGACAGGTGTGAGGTGGTACCTCATTGTAATTTTGATTTGCGTTTCTCTAATAATGATGTTGAGTATTTTTTTAATGTGCCTGCTGGCCATCTGTGTGTCTTTTTTGGAGAAATGTCCATCAGGTCTTCTGCCCATTTTTTTCATTGCGTTGTTTGTTTCTTTGTTGCTGAGTTGTATGAGTTGTTTGCATATTTTGGAGATTAAGCCCATGTTGGTTGCATCATTTGCAAAGATTTTCTCCCATTCTGTGGGTTGTCCACAGAAATTTTAATAGGGAAGAAAATTACTGATGGTTTATTTTCCTGCCTGAAAATAGGCAAGATTAACCTGTCTAAAGCAATCTTCTACAAGTCTATAGCATTGTGAGGGCCACTGTTGGCACATACAATGTTTCTGGTAAATCACAAAATGGCACTCCCTGTAGACAAATCAAATGGAAAAAGAGTCCCCCCTTAGTGAGGGATCATTTACAAAACAGCGCAGCTTCTGAAAGCACCTGTACTAGTGAGATTTCCCTACCTCCTGTTCATCCACCTAACACAGGGTGTACCCTTAAGCAGAGCCCCTGGCCATGACTCACTCTATTCCAGATACTGTCACTTCTGTCTGCATTTTCTTTTTTAGTAATAAGTTAAAATTCAGCTGTGGAAAACAAAGTCTTGCATTTCCTTGGCTTGACTTCAGTATCAACAAAGACAGGAGCCCTAAGTATCTGTAGTATCCCAGCGGTAAGCATGACTTTTTACATTACCAAATACATTGGCCCACTCTGACACATTTGCAGGGTGCCTTGCCCACTTCTTCTCTCCAGCCAAATCCTGCTGATGGCTTAAGGCCCCCTCTTCTCTTAGAAGAGGAGCCTTTGCTGACTCATTGCAGTCCTCATTGGTATTTCTTCCCTATAGCCCCGAAAACTCGTCTGTTAAGGATTTGTAATGGATTTATATGGCACTGAATGGCATTTGGCGAGAGAAATCAAATGCTTAAATCACCAGGCTGCATGGATATGACAGTGGCATTTCTGCAGGAGCGGTTTTGGGGCAAGGTAGAAGTCAGTCTGGAGACTCTCTAGCAGCTGTGTGTAGAGTAAGGTGAACTTCTTATAAGTAAGAAAACAAGCTCCCAGCTGTCCAGTGTATCCAGTACCAGCATATGCTGTCCAGATTCCCATTTTCTTGGCCTATAGTGTGAATGCCCACCTAGCCAGTGCTTCTGAAAACAAAGGATTAATCTCTCCACATGGCCATTGTGAATAATTATTGAAGATACGTCTCCTAAGTAATGGAACTTTTGCCATGTCTATTACATTCAATGTGAAAAAGTTCTATGGCCTGTTTAAAAATATGAAAAAAAATCAAGAAAACCTTCATAGTAATGAAGAAATTTATTTTAATAATGTAGCTGATTCCCTATAACAACTGTCACCAGCTGCCTCCTTTCTTGAAATTGGTGTATGTTTGAGTTAAAAAGACATGAGCAATTTCAAGTCAACCTTTTCATCTTAACATAGAAAAGGAGCTAAATAGGGAATGGGAGGAGTAATAGGAATTGATGTGACTCCTACTGATATCTTATCAAATATGTATGTATAAGTGTTTATTCTTTTCTACTGGTTGGTAGTTGTAGTGATAATGACTGTTACTTTTGAGATTGCTGTGAAATAAGGCTGCCTTTCTGTGAAAAAAACAAAACAACCAAAAAAAGGGAAGAGGGGCGAGAAGCCATTTTACTTCTCTTTCTATCCAAAAACTCGTTTTAAATCTTAACATTCCTAACTGGGGAAAGGTCAAACATGCTGATGAAATAATAGAAGAAAAATGCATACTCATAAGCTCCAATGCCTAGATAGGTATGTATGTGTTGTGTGTACTGGGGAGGGGAGGTGAGCTTGGTCTACAGTTCGTAGATGAGAATGCCTCGTGGCTCCTCTTACCTAGGCACATACAACTGAGTGGAGCTCTGTAAGAGACAGATCACCCAGCTTGCTTAGAGCAGCCCCTATGCTCTTATGCAAGGGGAAGAGCCCCCTTCACTCCAGTTACTCTCTTCATTATCAGAGAGAGCAACTTCTAGAGGCCAACATTATTTGGAGGGTATTTGATAATATTTAGTGCAGTAACTCAATATAATTCAATGAAATTATATTCAGAGATTTAGGATAGTCTCTATTTGTTTTATAAATATTAATCTTGAATCTCCAGAAAGATTAGAAACTCATTGAGAGCCAGGTCAATATCCATGTTGCTTCTATTTCCTAAAAGACAGCTGAGACACATAGTTAAATACTCAGTCAATCTTTGTATGATGAAATGTAAAAATAAATCTTTATTTTTGAAATGCAGTATAACCTGGTTTTGCAGATTTGAGCATAATAGCATGGCATATTACATCCAAAAGAGGTAGAAAAAGAGATAAGAACTGGTAAAGGGTTTAAACAGTCCAGAGTAGCTCTACTGGATGAAAAAAGCATACCCTCAAACCTTCTAATTATAGGTTACATTCTGTGAGTTAATGACATTTCTTTTAAAGACATGTGATTTTTTTTTTTCTGTCTGGAAGCAATACACATTCAGGAATTGAGATGAGCATCAATAGAACAAAAGCTGTAGCTCAGCTGTTTGGAGGAAACCAATTCAAACAACATAATTTGCTGGGTGACACGTCATGAAACATTAAGCTAAGTGGCGGCACCTGGCTTCAGAAGCATGCTCTCTAGGACAACTACCAATTTATGTGTGCTGAAAAGGAAAGTCTCGTCCTCCCCACCCCTTTCATGTAAAGCTTATAAACCAAAATCATAATGATATCAAAGGGCTCTGAAAAAAAAAAGAGCTTCCCAACAGACAGTTATCTCTTTGTCAGATTATTTCAACTTTCTCAAACAAAGTGAACAATGAGCTGTGCTAAGGAAATGCTTTGGGACCAGAACTTAGGAGGTTCAGCACAGAAGGGAGGTATGCAGTGTGGCAGGATGTCCATATAAAGGAAGCCTGGTTCACAACCTGGTAAGGTTGCCAGTGAAGATGTTTTCATTAGTAACTGGGGTTAGAGAAAGGAAGCACGAGCACTCTCTACCTTCAAAATAGTAGGTAGAGAAATGGGTACCGGTTCATCATGATCACCTACTTACTGTCCCGGAGAAACGAATGAAAGTGGAGTTCACAAAAGGGGAAAGAGGAAGAAGGCTAATCTTGAGTTGTCTGAAAAAAGATGATCAATAGGAGTATGCTATTAGTGATGAAGCAAGGTGTTACGTGTCCCCACAACATCACGGGCCACAAGCCTGTGTTGAAAGAAGACGTACTATATGGAAAGTTGGAGCTAGTTGAAATGGGGATATAGAAAAAATGAGCCTCTTTCCTCAAAAACTATATCATCTTAATGGAGACAAGAAAAATAGTGACCATCGACTATTTACTATGTGCTAAATAGTGGTTTTCATCTATCTTACAACACAGTCCCCACAACATCACACTGAAGTGAGTACTGGTATTCCCTAACCCTAACCCTAATCCAGTAGGTGCCAGAGCCAAGACATGAACCATGCTTTTACTCTAGAGTCTATGCATTTAATCGCTAAAGTAGAGCCAACTGTAAAATGGGGATTAAAATGATGTCAACCACGGAGTTGTTAGGAGAGCGAATGAGTTAACATATGGAAACAGCAAGAGTGCCTGGCATAGAGCCAATGTTCAAAAATGGTCAGCCATCATCATCTCTACTGCCAGCAGTGTTTTCCTACATCTTAATACAGGAATCCTTTTTACAACATCATTGACAGGTAGTTCCCAGCTCCTGATTATCCATCTCCCCAGGGGCAGGAAGCTCAGTACTTAAACAAGAAGCTTCATTGTGCAACAGCTTTTGTTATTTAGAGGGATTTCCTTTGATCAGCTGAAATAAGCCTTCCTATAACTTTTGCCCACTGGCCCTACTTCTGCTATTGATAATAACACAGAATAAGCTGACATCCTTTTCCACTTGACATGATAGATTAAATGTGACAAGAAATGGAGAATCATTTAAGATTTTTGAGCTGGAGGACAACATAAGGAAAGGCACGGTTAAGGGAGATGTGTCTGATGAGAATAAGTACAGCTGGATTGGAAAGCAGTGAGAATGGAGGGTGGGAGGCCAATGAGGAGGATATGGCAGTGATCCAGGCCATATGGACCAGGACAAGAGCAATGGCAGTGAGGATGGAGAAGTAGCACAGATAAAGGAAATCTTTCATGGGGAAATTGGACAGTGCTTAGAGACGGGCTAGATATGGGGAGGGAAATAAATAAAATAAATCTCATTGACCCTAAGTTTACAAACCTAACTGATCAGAGGAGCAAGGATTTTTTAATTTTGTTTGTTTATTTGCTTGTTTAGGGGTGAGGTGCATTTGGACAGTGGGGAGATGATGCATTTCGCTTAGAATTGACAATTAAATAAGCTGAAAAATACCCAGTACATAGAGACAGGTGACTGGCAAGAGAAATCTGGGTAAGAGATATTAATTTTGATATCATTAGCCAGAAGAGTTGAATGGGTTAAACAGACTGTTCATTCAAGGCTTCAGATGGGAAGGTGAGAATCCAAACATGGTCTAGTAGATAGGACTGGTCCCATGTGAAAGTGAAGGACCTGGGATTCTGAAACTTTTGGCTGCCCTCAACTCTCAGCTGTCCCTCTCTCTCTCTCTCTCTCTCTCTCTCTCTCTCTCTCTCTCTCTCTCTCTCTCTCTCTCTTTTTTTTTTTTTTGGTCTTTTTAGGGCCACACCCATGGCATATGGAGGTTCCCAGCCTAGAGGTCGAATCAGAGCTGTATCCACCAGCTTACACCACAGCTACAGCAACTCCAGCCGCCAAGCCTTGTCTGCGAACTACACCAGAGCTCACGGCAACACTGGATCCCTAACCCACTGAGGGAGGCCAGGGATTGAACCTGCGTCCTCATGGATACTATTCAGATTCATTTCTGCTGAGCCACAACAGGAGCTCCTTTTTTTTGGTTGTTTTTTTTTTTTTTGGTTTGTTTTTATTTTATGGCCGCAACCATGGCATATGGAGGTTCCCCAGTCAGCAACTGAATCCGAGCCACAGCTGCAACCTATGCCACAGCTTCAGCAACACTGGGTCCTTTAACTCACTGTGTCAGGCTGGAATTGAACCACTGCGACCGAGCTGCTGCAGTCGGATTCTTAACCTAGTGCACCACAGTGGGAACTCCCCCTTTCTCTTCTTTTGATGGCACCTGCTTCCCTACCACACCTTATCTTCCTCAGCTTGCCATTCTATTAATATTGTGATGAAGTTTAAGCTAATTTTAGTGGGTTAAGTTGGTCATGTGGCGAGAATATAAACTAGGAGTCAAGAAACCTAGATTCTCACCTCAACTCTCCTACTCTTCCTTCTGAATCCCAGAAGGACCGTAAAGACCTCTACGGCTCCAAAACAAAAATCAGTGTGTGTACAACCTGTCTGTACTGAACATGGCCTCAGTTCATTGGCTCAGTGCAGTGAACCTGTTTCTAGATTCTCCACTCGCCCCAAGGTGCAAGAGAGAGCACAGCTTAGATACTATGTTTAATGGATAATCCAGAAACAAAAGTCTTTGGTTTCGGAATGCAGTCTGATATATCTAAATACATGCCTACTAGTACAGGTGACCCTTGAGATTTGATGCGGGGTGAGGGGTATGGAAGTTTGGGGGCTTTCCCTCCACAGAATGGAAAATCCGACTGTAATTTATAGTTGGACCATATCTGTGGTTCCTCCACAAGCCCTGTTTTGCATGCACAGGACTGTAGTATTTACTATTGAAAGTAAATCCTCATGTAAGTGGACCCTTGCAGCTCAAATCTGTTTTGTGCAAGGGTCAATAGTAAAACCACTCTTTCAGCCTCTCTTGAACTCAGCTGGATGGCTCATTGGTAGAACTGGGTAAGACACATGTGTGTGTCTGTACAGGTATGTAGATAAGTATAAAAAAGGCCTGGAGGGTTATATATAGAATAGCTAATAGCAGTTCCATCTGGGGAGGAGAATAAGATGAGAATGAAGGGTCTCACATTGTACTCTAGTTCATTTAGTGCGTGAATTTTTACAAGGAGAATGTAGTCCCGCATTAACCTGTGTAATATAGAAAACAATTAAAATGCTTTTCATTTTTATAAATAAGACAACTGTTTATTAAATCTGAAAAGCTGAAAAGTTTAGAGTAGCATTTCTGATATCACAAGGATAAATGATTTCATGTTTTAGGGTGCTTACATTTTTTGAATGGTGGACAACTTCCTCCTCTCTGGTCCAAAGATCACCAGCCACTCTAGTCTCACAGCCACCGAAGAAACAAAAGCAAGAAAAAAGATATTTAGAAAGAATGCACAGAAGAAATGGAATGTTTCAAACGGTCTCAGGAAGGCTGGCTCTGGGGCAGGGCGGGGGGGGGGGGGGCTACAGTCCCCAAAGTTAGCCAAGCAGTGTGTCAGGCGGTAAACCAGAGGGCCGTCCTCAACCTCCTCCCAGCATTTGACAAGCAAACAAGAGAAAATGTGGCTGGTGTGAGTCCACTGCAGAGGTGGGGAGTTCTTTAGTGCAGTAGTGACAATGCCCTGCTTCCCTCGATCTGGCACATTTCAGAAGCTGCTGACGTGTTGATGCCTGCTAAAACATGATGTGGGAAGAAGAATGAATGTGGGCAAGCTTGGCTAGCCACTCGGAGGGAAATGATCTCATTTCTCCTGCTGGGCAACCCCCAGTTGATGGTAAATGGAATAGGACAGGGTAGCATTTAAATTCCATCGTTATGGTTTTTTTCTTCAAAGCCACAAGTTTACAGATGATGGCTTCTATTGTCCTTGAGCTCTTTATCATAGCTGCAGCCAGAAAAGGAGAAAATTCAGAAACACTGTCTTGGCCAGAATTTCATTCTCCTGTTTGGGGATAATTCCATTATTTTTTTTTTTCTCAAATATTCAGGGGCGGCCTTTGGCACTTGTTGTGGTCTTATGTGCTGGCTGGCTGGTTGGGAGTTATGAATATTGGAGTCTCTAGTCCATAATCTCTCCCAGTGCAATTTGTCTATGAGATTCCCTTCCTGTCCTGCCAGAGGGTAGTAGAGTTATAATTCATGATCCTGTGATCTTCAACATGGCTTCTGGCCCAGTGAGTAAGGTCTTTGTTCTTTTAGGACAGAACTGTCACTCATCACTAAACAGCCCTTCATTTTTTCCTGAACACTGACTCATAGATTCATGGATTCTCAGGGATGGAAGTAAGCCGAGAGGTCGTCTAATCCAACCCCTTACTAGTTGACTCCAGGCAGTGCCTAGGCATGGTGAATTACTTCATGCTGCAAATAACTTATTTGGTGAAATAAATAATAATAATATTCCACCAAATAATTTTGGTGAAATAAAAAGGGTGATGTGTGAAGGCCAGAGATGGGAATACCTCCAAAAGGACTCCAAAGAGATGTATATGCTAAAAGGTACGATGTAGGAAAAAGGCATATTTAACATCTTTGTTTCTGTGAGATTTATCAGGTACAAGCCCAAATTCAAAACTCAGGACCTCCTAATTATATAATAATAGTGAAAATGATGATGATGACTGTAAAAAATAAGAGCGGTTAAAATCAGTTCAGATTTTTCTGAACCCTGGTATGGAGCTAAGCTAGTCATGTGACTTGTATAATCATCAAATCACTCTTTTGAGTATGATATTATCCTCCATTTTACAGATGAGGAAATGGGGGCTTTAGAAAGGTTGGAGTGCTTTGCCCAAGGTCATATACCTATCAAGTGGCAGAACTAATACTGGAACCAAGTAGTAAGTCTTTGCCACCAGGTCATCCCACCCTATTATTCTATGTTTTAAAATTTTTATTGGTGTATGGTTGCATTATAGTGTTGTAGTTCTACCCTATTATTCTTTTTTTTTTCATTCTTTTATTTTTTATTTTTAATTTTTTTTTTTGCTTTTTTTAGGGCCACAAATGTGGCATATGGAAGTTCCATGCTAGGGGTTGAATTGGAGCTGCAGCTGTTGGCCTATGCCACAGCCACAGCAACTCAGAATCCGAGCCACGTCTGCAACCCACACCACAGCTCACAGCAACGCTGGATCCTTAACTCACCGAGAGAGGCCAGGGATCAAACCCGCATCCTCATGGATACTAGTCAGGTTCGTTACCGCCCGGCCACTACGAGAACTCCATAGCCTATTATTCTTGAAAGAAAAAAATTGTTACTGTAGAAAATAGCTATCTCCCAGATTTGTCCTCAGCTGCCTGGCTAGCAAGGGGATATATTTCATAATCTCATAATCTTGAGATCCTTCTCAGTTTATAAGCCCATATTTGAGCTAAAGCAGAAGTATTTTTGGCTTCTATCTCTTCACACAAAGGATGTTTTGGGTTCAGCCAAGAGAAGGGGAGAGCAGGAGAAAGCTTCTCGGAGCTTTGGTTATCCTTCTAGTGCATTTGGAGCAGGTGAAAATAATAGCCTATGTTCTTGGACAGCTGGTTTGAGAGGAATGAAAACCCTACTCCGATCCAAAGACAAGGCTCTTTCATACAAGCTTGCTGCCTGGCTAGTCAAAAATCCATCTATCCATCAAATAGAGTGAAGTTTTTGTCTTAAAATATCTCAAGGATAAGTTTATCTATTGTGTGCCTTCCTTTAAATACTAACTTTTTAAAAGCTGAATTGCTGTACTTTGAGAAAAACAGCAAAAGGAGCTAAGGATGTCACAGAAATAAATAACCAGAATCACGTGTACTAAAGGGCCTATGCTTTTGCCTCATATTCATACTTTACCAAATGCTCTCCTATGTTGTTGTTTCATAACAATCCTGTGAAGTAGGCAAGACATTTTATTTTCCTAATTTGCTGAAAAAGAAAACTGAGACACAGAGCTTAAAGAGGATCACTCAAACTTGTGTGGTGAAATGATGAAAAAGACAGGATTAAGATTCAGGAATCTTTTTATCTTGTTCTACCCACATTGAATAATTCTATACTGATGGATATAATTTTCACATTTTTTTAATCATTATGAAATATCCCTAATGATTTTATTATCTTCCATTGACCTTAAAGATCTTGGTGTTAATAATGTTCTTGCTCTTTGATCTTCATGGGAAATTAGTATATGTCAAAGAATTAGTATAACATCTGTGGTAGAATTTCCTGTATCTAATTTTTTAAAATTCGCTATATGATTATTGTCCCCACTAAAGGTTATCACATTAATATTCTTTAACAAGTTTGTAAATGTGATTGGTTGTACATTTGGAGAGAAAAGGGGGAAACACTAATTGAACTATCAACTACATACTGGATACTTTATGAGCAGACAATGCACATTTAATGTTCTCAATACCAAAAAAGGAAGATGTCACTATTGTTCCACTTTACATTTAAAGAATTGACTCTTAGAGATGTTAAATAGCATGACCAAAGGCCCACAGACATCAAATGGTGAAGCTAGGAGTTCCCATTGTGGCTCAGCAAGTTAGGGACATTGTCTCCGTGAGGATATGGGTTTGGATCCTTGGCCTTGCTCAGTGGGTTAAGGATCTGGTGTTGCTGTGAGCTGTGGTGTAGGTCGCAGATGCGGCTCAGATCTGGCATTGCAATGGCTGTGGTGTAGGCTGGCAGCTGCAGCTCTGATTCAACCCCTAGACTGGGAACTTCCAAATGCCATACTTGCAGCCCTAAAAAAAAAAAAAAAAAAAAAGATGCAGCTAGGATTCAAACTGGTATAGTCTGATTCCAAAGTCCAGATTTTTTAACAACTGCACACTGCTTTCTAGTTGCTGAAGCAACATCAATGCTACTAGCTCATCTCAAGTGTTTATTATCTACCAGCCACTGTACTAATGACGTTGCCTTCCTTATCTCATTAATTGTTAAAACTTATGAAGTATGTACTAATATTATCCCCATTTTATAGATGAGGAAACCAAGACTAAAATGTTAAATAATTTGTCACACAGCTGATAATGGAAGGAACTAGAATAATTACTGTACCCCTCTGATTTTCTGTGTGCCATTCAGACAACACAGCTTATGAAGTATGAGAAAGGAGTGAAGAATCATTTGGCAGCAATAATTTGAGTTGGCGTGTATATGCAAAATCCCATATCAAAATCTCAGGGCCCATAAGAAACACTACTCTTTCATTCTCATGGTTATTGACTGGTTATAGGGGCACGGGGGCATTTTTGATATGCTAAGAAGCCCTTGGTGAAGACAGAAACCATTACATAAATCAGTTACGTTAAGAGCAGAAGTGTCAACTGGGGTACAGTTTATCAATTTGTTGGCTGTGATGACATCAGCCAGTTCATGAAATTGGACCCTGACATATATAATCTTTTACTTTGTACTTGTTTTGGAAATTTTGTAGATGAAAAGAACTAAAATAGTGATGCAATGAATTGCTATGTAATGACACATGAGCTATGTTGTCAAAATATATAAAAGATAAATATATACAGAGAGGTATCAGTTGGAATCCCAACTCTGCTGCTTCCTGGCTGTGTGATCCTGTTCGAGATTGTTGATTTCTCTGAGCCTTAGTCTAGCTGTCTTTAAAATGAGGCTAATTGTACCTACCTCACAGGGTTGCTGTGAGCCTCCAATGAGTTTAAATATGCAAAGAATCTAGTCCTGAATTGGATACATAGCAATAACTCAACATATATTGGTGCCCTCTGCTTTTACCTTGAGAATCATTATTTAAAATTATCCCTATACAGCAAGGACTTTTTAATATCTGTATTTATTAGTCATAGTAGTTTCGTATTTTTTCACCATTTCTGCTTTGTTAGGAAGTTGTAGCTACCCTACCCTGTGCTGCTTAGTAGCATATGCAGAAACTGACTCACACAAAATGGATTACTTTGTGGCTGACTTAATAAGATTTGCAGAAAATTATTGCTGCATTCTAATTTGTTTACTCTTTTTTTTTTCCTTTTCATACTGCTTGGCAGAATTGCCAAAATGGCACTTAGAAAACCAGAAATACAAGGGAAAGTAAGTTATCCATGCAGACACTCAGAATTGCTTGGTGTGCTTTACAACAACTGGCAAATTAACCTTTGTACACTCTGATAATGCTGCAGCGTTAAAGGAACAACTGTATGTGCCTCCATGCAGCTGTTTCATTTGCTAATGCATGTTCCTAAAATAAAAATTAAAAAAAAGAGTCACACACACTAATTGTCTTTTTCCTCCCAACAATCCAGCTACTCAGTCCTTCTTCTCAAAACCCATTTTCGTAAACACTGTGTTGATCAAGAAGTGTCTGGAGATGGGAGGAAGGAGAAAGCTTGTATTGTTTATTGAATATCAGAGGACGTTTCCTTCAAGCGACCTAAGGCATGTGTGAGTGCTATCATAAGAGCCACATTTTAAAGGGGTGAAGTCATTGCAAACGCCGCCTTAGAAGACAGTGCTACTGCCAAAGCCTATCCTCAACAGCATTTCCAGATTTGCTGTTAAAAAAAAATCCATATATTAAAACACACACACACACACACACACACACACACACACACAAATCAATAGTGAACAAGGCAAAGGTTCAGCAGTTCACTTGCCATGCATTGTTACCCTTCAACTTGGAACTCAATTTCTTAGCCAGGTTGCCTTTTGCAGCTGAAAGAAGGGAAAACAGAGATGGGGGAGAGAGACAGGGCCAAGCATCCAATAAAGAAAATGAGCTACACAAAGGTATAATAATCAGTCATCCTAAGCAAGAGAAAGCAGAGGAGATGGAAAGTTATTTAAAATCAGAGAAAGTGGAAAGAAAAGTTAGTTAAAACTGGTATATAGCAAAAAAAAATTTAACTTCCGTTTTACTGATGAATGCCCTTTAGTCTGGAATTAGAATTCTATAAAGTCAAACAAAGAGCCACAGTTAATTCCCTGGGAGACTCCAATTTCAACTTGGATTGGTTTTAACAATAAAAAAAAAATTGTGTGCAAATTCAGAAAGCAGCACACAAAAAAATTAAAGAATGCAAAAAGCCTCTCCTAGGTGAGCATGGTAGCCTTACACAAAGGGGAAATGAAAATCTTTTTATGCAATTGCCCTTTACGCCAAACTTCTACTAATTCAGACCTTTCAAGTTTTGTAAAACATCAAATCCAGATTAAGTAAGAACAAAGGCACTGGCACTGAATTCTAAAGAAAAGAAAGACTAATTTGGAATGCTTTTTATTGGTTAGAATTCTTCAGGTGAATATGGTGCTTGGTAATTGTTCAGGCAAGAAAGTGAGTATAAGCTTTCTCTCCTACCATGAGACTGCATGCACGCTTTGTTCTCCAAGTAAAAAAAAATCTCTACGTGTTGGAGAAAGGAGATGTACTTACATTGGACTTTAGCGGGAGTTGGGCTAATAGAAGTCCACTCCTTTCTAGGAAATATGAGCAATTCTCAATGTACAATGTACATAAACACACATAGAGTCATCATGCCCACTCTCTCTCCTTGCCTGCACCTTTTGTCTCCAAACCTAAGGGACCACACACCACCTTCTTTTACTTCCAAACCTTCCTGTTTGACACTCTTAGGCATTTCAGGTTTATCCTGGCAAAACCCATATTTAATATTCAAGATTAAAATCAGAGAATGTTAGAGCCGGAAGTTATACATACATGGTTCAGCCAGTCAGCTGTTTGCTGGAACCACTTATGTCCCCAGCCACCCTCCGCCAAAGGCTAATCCTTTAAATGATAGGCAACATTGACACAATTAAAATGGCTTAACTGGCAAATCAAATTTCCTTCCTCTTTTCAGAAAAAAACCTATGATGTAAAGTTAGGTTTGACTCTACACAGTATTTGTGCTATAGATGTAATCTAGCCAATTCATTTTAATGACCATTCATGAAAATATATCATTCCAAGTCCTCTTAGTCACTTAGAGGTGAATTGAAAATACTTATTTCTTTATGATCCCCTCTATCTCCCATACATATATACCTAGGAAAGAGACAGAGAAAATCAGAAAAAAAAAATGTTAGGAGAGGCTGAAGGTGGTGACTGAAAGTTCCCCAGAATGAATGAGAGTGAAAGGAGCTGAGATGCCTTTGCTGAGGTTCTTTTTCAGCAAACAGAATGAGAGGGTGGATGTTGCGGACTTGAAAATGAATAAATAATGTCTCTGTCTCCTAATAACCACCTAAAAATTGAAATGTACTGCACATTAAGGACATCTGGTTATACTTTAGTTGCAATATATTTCCTTTGATGCTAATCTTTCTAGCGTCTGAAGTTCCCCAGATTAAGAGTGAGAACTGGGATCGACTTGAACAGCAGTGCAGAACCCATAATACTCAGTAGAATTCAGGGCTATTTCCAGGGATGAAAGAATGCAAAAATACCTCAACACAATTTAGGGTAAAACAAAATATAGTGATATTCTATGTATCCAATCATCTAGCATACAACCGTATACAGGAAGACCTATAATTCCTCTTGGTAATAAAATGTGTATCACCTTAAGCCCTCTGTGGCTAGATGATTGTATGAAAAGTAAAAAAAGCAGAGTAGAAAGGATACATGGAGGAGGGGGAGGGAAGGACTGGTAATTTGCCATTAGCAGAGGCAAACTATTATATATAGGATGGGTAAACAATCAAGTCCTACTGTATAGCATGGGGAACTATACTCAATATCCTGTGATAAATCATAATGGAAAAGAATATGAAAAGGATATATATATATATATATATATATATATATATATAACTGAGTCACTTTGCTGTGCTTTTGAAATTAATGCAACAGTGTAAATCAACTATATTTCAATATTTTTTTAAAAAAAGAAAGGATCCAGGCCTGAAAATGAATGTTGATGGTGGAAAAGGAAAATGTGCAAATACCCAGGGTCCAAGCTTAGCACACTATGGTTAACTATGGAGACAGAAACAGCTGATTAGTTCTCAAGAGCCCCAGGCATCACTGAGTAATACACTGTGTAATAATTATATTTAGGATGCTGCTTCTACCCTCCCCAGGTATCATACTTACTCCTAGGCAGTTACCATCATGCTGTGTGAGCTCTCCCCTCCATCAGTTCCAGGTTTCGAGGAAGTATATGAACTGAAATATCTTCTCTTTACTGAGGCCAGTGTTCACTTTCAGGCAATTTTCCATGACTTGCTTCACTACTCAAAAATGGGTTAGGTCCCACCTTACATGTTTTCACTGCACCCTGAAATTTCATTCAAAGCATTGATCCAAATTGTAATTAGGATAAAATATTTGTGCAATTATTTTATTAACCCATAAGTTCATTCATTGGCACATGCTTATTGATCATCTACGCCGAGCCAAGCACTGTGCTAGGCACTGGGATATAATAGTGAACTCAAATATGGGCCCTGCTTTCATGAGGCATCAGAGGAGACTGTGACTAATTGCATAATTCATTGCTAAAGCACATTTATTTCACGGCAATCTGTTTTGCAAGACTGTAAACATGAGACAGGAAAATTTTCTGTCTTAGTCTTGGAGGGTTCTTAGTGGGATGCTTTAGTTCAAAGTGTCTCTTGGGCCTCTGAGGTAGGCTTATGATAAGGCTGTTACTGTAAGTTTTCAGAAAGCAACACACCAGGGTCCCCCCAGCCAAGGGAGAAGACCTGAGTGGAGTCCTCAAGTTCTAGAGGTTCAGTGGGTCAGGATCCTAAGCTCAATCTGTCAGTGAGGACTCTGACAAGGGAAACCATGCTTGGAATCTGGAATTTACTGCGCCCTGACTTTGTTGCACTTCCAAATTCTCAAGATTGACCACGGGGTCATAAGGACTTAAAAGCAGTAGTTTTGCAGTATTTCAGGGCCTCAGGACAGATAAGATGACAGACAGCTTAAAGAGCTACACATGAATTTTTTGAAAAGGAAGTTTGTATAAATCTCAGGGCATGTTGAGGCTTTGGTTCTGAGGTTCACCAGGGGTGGCTTTCTTCTCTTGGCAATTCATTATCCATCAGTAGGTCAAATGGGAAACAGTTGATACATGGCATCACCCTACATTAATGTAATATATTTTTTTTGTTTTTCTAGTTTATTTTCACATATCAAGGCTATAGAAATAGGCAGGGATTTTTTTGTTTGGTTGATTTTGTTTTTTGTTTGTTTGTTTTTTGGCTGCACCTGCAGCATGCAGAAGTTCCTGGGCCAGGGATCAAAGCTGAGCCATAGCAGTGATAATGCTGATCCTTAATTTGCTGCTAGGCCACCAGGGAACTCCAGTGGGCAGTTTTGGTACTGCTTAAATGGCTCAGTGTTGTCAAAGTCAACATTTCTGTCTTTCCCTTCATGTTGCAATATTGTTGCTCCAGCTCCAGCTATCACATCACTCACTCAGGAGGCAAGTATAGGCAAGATCAGCAGGGTAAGCTATATTTACCCTGTGTATCAAGGATACATGATCTTGCTCAAAACCACATAGTAATATTATCATTTATGTGTAATTGGCCAGACTTTTTCATATGACTGCTCCTAACTACATATTAGGTTGGGAAGGTGTGTAATTCCCTTTTCTAGCCTCTTTAGTGTAAACCATCACTAAAGAGGGTGAATGGGATTGGGAGTTGGGTCAACCTAATTTAATGACATTTTTACTGTCACCTTTGCTCATTAAAAAATGATTCCTGGCTTCAGTCATAGGTAAGCTTAAATTTATAATAAGAATATTACTAGCTACCCCAGAATACAGTGGAAAGGTCCAGGACCATAAACTGTCCATTTGTATCCTGGACAGGGGTAGTTCTCAGGTTACATATGGCATTTTTTAAAATTCAAGGATAGATTATTGTTTTTATTACTACAAAAACAATACATGTTCCTATATAAAATAGGAAATATCAAAAAAAAATTAGAACAAAAACTAAATTCCTACCTCCCAGGGATAATCACTACTAACGTCTCAGTATGTATTGTTCCAAACACTTTTCCTATGGCTATGCTGCATAGTGCAGCAAGCTCAGTACACTGTCAAACCCAAGGTCCAAGTAACTTTTCTCTTGCCGGGACTCTCATCTATAGTCTCGCTGACTCAACATCCCTTTGGAGCCTTGGGAAACAGACTATAAATGAAAGAGCTGGGCTGGAGATATCAGTTTAGGAGTCATCAGCCAAGGTGGTAGCAGAGGCCACAGGAAGAAATACTTTCTTCCACTTATCAATATCTTACTATGTATCAGGAGCTGTGCTAAAGCTGTGCTAAATACATACATTGTATCTAATCCTCACAAGAACCTTTTGACTCTGTATTGTCTCCATTTTACAAAGGAAGAAACTGAAATTCAGCTCAGGGGAGATGGGATGTGTTTGTTTTCTAATGCTACTGTAAAAATTATTACAAATTTGATCATTTGAGCTTAAAACATCATAAATTTATTAGCTCATAGTTCTGTAGTTGGAAGTCCAGGCACAGTTGGTTCACCTGGTTCTCTGCTTAAGTGTCTCATAAGGCTGACATCAAGGTGTTGGCTGGGCTGCATTCCTTTCTGGAGGCTATGAGTCTGCTTCCAAGCTCATTCAAGATGTTGGCAGAATTCCACTCCTTCCGGTTGCAGGACTAAGGTCCCATTTTCTTTGTTGGCTGTCAGCTGAAGGCAGCAACAGTGGGCAGTGTTCTCCTCACACTTCAGTCTCTCTGGTGACCCCCTGCCTCATCTATCCTCTGCTTTCTTCTTTTTTAAAACCACTTTACTGAGGTATGATTGACGTATTAAAAGCTTTATATAATTAATGTATACAACTTTATGAGTTTTGGGATAAATATACTACACCCTTGAAACCATCACCACCATAAAGGCCATAGACATAGTTGTCATCTCCAAAAGTTTCCTACAGATCTCCCTATTTTATGGTCAGCTGATTAGTAGCTTAATTACATCTGCATAGCTGTGCTGAGATTAATGTTTGCTTAAATAACCCGTAGATGGAAATGTTGGGGAAACATCTTTAAAAATTGGCCTACCATAGGTGATTTTCCCCAAGGTTGCACAACTAATTAATGGGCAGACCAGGAATTAGAATGCATGTAATTCTGGATCCAAAAGAGTTTGCTGTGTGGAACTCTTAATTCTTTGCTAAAAATTAATAAAAAGGAAGGTGGATGACATTTCAAGAAAGAATATATGGAGAAAGAGCAGAGGGCCAGGGCCAAAAATGTTGGGAACATCTGGCAGAAGCTTTTGTGGAAAGTAAGTTCAATAAATACTTAAGTTCTTTTACTCGGCTATATATTACCTATTTGAACCACTCCTCTAGGCCATCACCTCTAAGTGTTTTGTTAAAACCAGGATAGTTTTCAGAAAAAGCCAAGGTCATAGAAACAGAAAGTAGAATAGTGTATACCAGGGACTGGAGCATGGGGGAAATGAGGAGATATTGCTCAAAGGGTACAAACTTCCCATTATAAGATGAATAAGTTCTGGGGATCTAATGTATGGTGTGGTGATTACAGTTAATAATACTGTATTGTATACTTGAAAGTTGCTGAGAAAGTAGATCTTAAATGTTTTCACCACAAAAAAAGAAATGGTAATTATATGATGTGATGGAAGTGTTTAGCTAATCCTACGGTGGTACTCATTTTGCAATATATATATGTATCAAATCAACATGTATACACCTTAAACTTACCCAAAGTTATATGTCAATTATGTCTTAATAAACCTGGATGAGAGGAGAAAAAAATTCTGAATATTCCTGGACACTTATACTTCTCCATGAAACAGAGTCAGTTTACCAACTTCCAATTTCTTTGAAAAAGGATGGTTTAAAATCAGAATACTCAGGAATTCCATTGTGGTGCAGCAGAAACAAATCCAACTAGGAACCATGAGGTTGTGGGTTCAATCTCTGGCCTTGCTCAGTGAATTAAGGATCCGGTGTTGCCATGAACTGTGGTGTAGGTTGCAGATGCAGCTTGGATCCTGCGTTGCTGCGGCTGTGGTGTAGGCCAGCAGCTACAGCTCCAATTTGACTCCTAGCCTGGGAATGTCCATATGCCATGGGTGCGGCCCTAAAAAAAGCAGAAAAAAAAGAAAGAAAAAATCATAATACTCTACAAGTCATCAGCATGAAAACTAGCTTTCAAAGTAAAACCATTTTGAACTATTTACCTGTAGAAGCACATGGCTCCGGTCAGGCATGCTCATGTCCTTGTGGTCTCCCAAGCAACAGCAAATGATTGTCAGCACCTGGGGCAAGCAAGGTGTCACTTGTTGCATTTCCATCTGCCCTCAGACTGAGGGGGTGATCTATGGTGGTAAGGGGCCCTCTCTGCCTCCATCTGGCTTTGGGAAAAAGTTGTTACTTTTGATCAGATTAAGATTTCATCAAGTGCCTAGGTATTTGTAGGATACGCTTTGCGTTAGCTGTTTGGCCTCTGATTTGGGGTATATTGGAATCTGACTCAAGCTTATAGATGGTGAACAAAGGGCAAGCAGACACTAGGCAGTGGGGGGAAGAGTCTAACACTGAAGGTGGGAAATTAGTATAGGCTCAAATAAATTGGAAGATTTTTCTCTTACTTTGGAATAAAAAGCAATTAAAACTTCCCCAACCAATTCAATCTCTTCCTTTGTCTTCATACCACCACCTACCCAAGGCCTGGCCTTCCCCACCAACACATTCACATGTACACATACACTCCCACACACATATGTGCACAAAAAGAACACAGTACTAAGTTCATAGAGAGTAAGAAAAAGGAAGAGTTCAGGACTAAAATGTTGTTGAAGACCTTTTGAGGGACTCTGAGACAAGCCATAAAAAGCAGTCTAGTAGGTGATGGAACGTAGACCAGGAGTAATGACTGAGTGACACAGGGTTTCTGTTTTAAGGTCAAAAATCTGTGTATGCCCATAACACTGCTGACTAGTTCAATATAGCCATTTGCACAGACCTATAAATCCTTTATTTCCCTAAGAAATTCCATCAGTTAAAAAGCCAAATACTTGGAGCTTATTAGATCCAGACCTTCATCTATATTTTCAAGGATCTGTCTGCCCTTTTGCATTTAGTTTGCTAAGACCTAGTGTAACTTCAAATAGGAATAAAAGAGATATAAATATAGGAAACAGTTAATTTATTCATATCCTGCCTCTGTTTAGGGGGTGGATGGGGATAACTACATAGCATGATTTTTTAAGCTATTGATTTGCTAAAACAAATAATTCAGAATTACAGTTCCTTTTCGTTTCTCCAAGAAACTAGCACAGTGTCCCCATGTCTATCATGATGTCTCAAAAGGAGGTGCTCAATTATTGTTTGAAGCAGAGTGCTATTAATTTTATTAATCAAAAAGACAGATAATTAGAAAATGCCTTTATTTCCCTGAACTGAGGGGTTGGGAAAGAAACAGAATTCATTTCCAGAAATGGATATATCTGCTAATTAGTGTTCTGGAGTGAAAAAAAAGTTGGAGCTCAGGTCATATTAAGAAGTAAGTGGAGTTCCTGTTGTGATGCAGTGGTTAATAAATCTGACTAGGAACCATAAGGTTGCAGGTTTGATCTCTGGCCTTGCTCAGTGAGATAAGGATCCGGCGTTGCCGTGAGCTGTGGTGTAGGTTGCAGACTTTGGCTCGGATCCTGAGTTGCTGTGGCTGGGGTGTAGGCTGGCAGCTACAGCTCTGATTAGACCCCTAGCCTGGGAATCTCCATATGCTGCGGGCACGGCGCTCGAAAAGGCAAAAAGACAAAAAAAAAAAAAAAAGAAAAAGAAAAGAAAAAGGAAAGAAAGAAAGAAATATGTGAAGCTTGTTTTACTTCCCTTGAATATCTAGTATTAGTCTTATATCTCCCTCCCCACTTCAGTGTATAAGGAACAAAATTAAAATACCCCTCTCTGCCAAGTTGGATGGATGGGCCAATAGAAAAAAGATAAGCCTTGAAAATCGAAATCCAGTAGAATATTTTTTTTGTTTTTTTTTTAATTTTTAAAAATTTTTAAAAATTTCCCCAATACATTATTTTTTTTCTACTGTACAGCATGGTGACCCAGTTACACATACATGTATACATTCTTTTTTCTCACATTATCATGAAATCCAGTAGAATTTATTCATAATAGGTGACCCTGGCTTCCTTGGAAGGGGCTTCAGGAGAAGACCTGTAAATGTGTCATAGATAGGAAAGCTATCACTGGAATCTTATCAGAAAGACAAGTCTTCCGTAAGGTCAGTCAAGAAACAAGAGTGACTGGAAAGTGGCAACTGTGAAAAACTGTAATCCATCCAACTGCATTGGAATTTCCCTGACATGACACAAGGTCATGGTGAAAATTATAAAAGGGGAATGAGTGAAAAACTGGGAGTGGAAAAAAAGGGGGGGGGATGGAAATAAAAAATATGGGAATAATTTGTTAGTTTTCAGAGAAGTGTGTGCTCTGGCCCTTTCTATGAGTTATTTTAGTGAGAGAAAATAGCCCTGCAGTAGAGAAGGATGTTCATCTAGCTGTGTTTATTTGCTGAAAATAAAACTATGCAACTCAAGAATATGCCCTCCCTTTGTTCAAACTCTGTGCTCACCAAGTGATCCTCTCATCTATAATTTGGTTCTCTGAGTGATGTGCCTATCCAGAAGGAATGCCCTGAGCAAATGACAAATGTGCATTATCCCACTGGATACAGCTTTAAATTAATAAATGATCCTCTGGTTTATATGTCAGTATTTTGCAAGTGTAGTTAGTGTAAAGCAGTCCCCCAAGACTTGACTATTTTGTATGCACTAAATAAACTGAGTTTGGGGTCTCTGAATGGCATGCACTAAACAATCAGAGCAAAGCTGAGAATCTGACCCTGAACCCATGAAGAACTTGCAAACAGCCATCTATTGAGCTTTGATAACTTTCACATATTAAGCATTCTCGTTGTTATTCTCTAGTTCTCACAAATGGCCCGCTGGATAGATTTACTTCAGCTAGAAATAAATAGCAAAAACAAAACCAAAAACCAAAAACCTCCCCACCCCCCAAAAAAACTCCAAGAAATTGGGAGTAAAGTAATACAGCAGAAAGAAAAATAGCTTTAGTAGCCCAAGACCTGAAATTGGACAAGCTACCCAAGCTCCTATCCTCCATTTTCTCATTTGAAAATGGGATTAATAAAATTTACTTCTGGAAATTTTCTCATGAGATTGAACGAGAGTATATATGTAATACTTTATATGTAATACTTTTTATGAGATTATATAATATATAACGAGATTATAGAACATATAATATTATATATATTTGAATGAAACGTGTATGGAAAATGGAGGGTGTTTGATAAAGTTATTTACTTCATGGGATTTTTTTTTCACAAGATATCATATACTTTCATCCAGGGAAAGCTTGCTGAGAAGCAATACAAATAATAATAGCTATCATTTGTTCAGCACTTATGTTGTATCTGAGATTGTGTTAACAAAAGTATTTCTATAACTATTTTCATATACATTTGTTTTATCTCATCAAGAATATTCTAAATTTGGAGTTCCCTAGTGGCCTAGCAGTTAAGGATCTGGCATTGTCACTGCTGTGGCTCAGGTCATTGCTATGGTACTGGGTACTGGCTTGATCCCAAACCTGGGAACTTCCACATGCCAGGAAAAAATAATAAAAAAAAATAAAGTCTAAGATCACCTTAAAAGAAAAGAATATTCTAAGGTCTTTGAAAATTTGTGTCCCTCTCATGGCCTAGTACAGTGTAAGGTGTAACAGAAGAACAAAGGCCATTGATGATGATGAACTACTAACATTTATAGATTTGTTACTATGAACCAGGCAATATACTAAAGTGCTTTTACATGCTTTGTCCCATTCAATCCTATTGATAACCCAATGAATTATGTATTGGCATTATTCCTATTCTACCAGTGGAGGCATTGGGGCTTGAAGGTTAGGTCACCTGCCCAAAGTCACACAGCTATGAGTGGCTAAGTATGGGTTCAATCCAGGTTGGTGATTCTAAAACCATTCTACTACCACCTTACTACCTCCAGTCTTGGCCTTAACATTTAACTGAGGCAAGCTTTTCAAGTTTTTAAGGCACATCTGTAAAACTGAAGTAACAGTTCCCACTTTCACTGAAACAGAATATTGTGAATTCATCATTTTGACCGTAAGAATGATGAAGCCCTAAATGAAGACTGCTCCTTAGAGTAGTCCTGGAATATCTAATTTCATAATTTCCCACCGATTAATAAATATAAAGCTTTAATTTTTATCCAATTCATATTACATATTACTGGCAAAAACAATCGCCACTGGAGTTCCTGTTGTGGCTCAGTGATAACGAATCTGACCAGTACCCATGAGGATGCTGATTTGATCTCTGGCTTTGCTCAGTGGGTTAAGGATCGGTGTTGCTATGAGCTGTAGTGTAGGTCACAGATGCAGCTCAGATCCCATGTTGCTATGGCTGTGGTGTAGGCCAGCAGCTGCAGCTCCAATTTGACCCCTAGCCTGGGAACTTCCATATGCCACGGGTGCGTTTTAAAAGAATAAAAAAAAAAAAAAATCACCAAAAAATCACCAAAAATAAATCACGAAAAAGGTAGAAATTGCATTTGATTTTAAATTATTGTAGGAGATCTCTTATGGAGCAGCAAGTTAAGGATCCGGCATTGTCACCAGAGCAGCTTGCATCACTGATGTGGCACAGGTTCCATCCCTGGCCAGGAATTTTCACATGCTGTGGGTATGGCCAAAAAAATTATTATGGATGAAAAACTAACAACAACATCTTTTTGGTAAGAAAGTGAAAAAATTGACCTGATAAATTAGACTTGGTAGAACTTTTCAAGACAAGAAATAAATGGAAAATGGATAAAAACACACTAAGAAAAATATGTCACTAATTTTAATTTGAATAGAGAATGAAATATTACAAGATATAGATCTATGAAGTATGACCCAGACAAATTGGAGTGTGTTGAAATAATGGCCATAAAAGTAAAACTACATATGTACAAAAAATTTCATTATAACCTTTATGAAGAAATTAATAATTTAAGCGAAAGTGAAAATGGAATATTTTTACATATTTTAACTTCAATGCATAGAAAAATTGATTAAAAATTGGAAGAGATTAGTCGTGTTCTCTCCAGAAAACATCTTAACGAAGAAAATTAATCAATGTTATTATAATTAAGAATTATATCAAAATGTTTTAAAAAGTATTGGCAGTGAAACCAGACTACCTGAGTTTGAATTCCAGCTCCGCCACTTAACTATAATCTTCAGTCAGTACTTTAACCTTTCTGTACCCTAATAACCTCAGCTGTAAAAAGGGGATAAAAATAGTATGCACCTTATTGACTTCTTGTCAGGAGTAAATAAGATAAGCATTAGCTACCTATAAATCATTCCTTTCTCATTGATTAATTTCCGAGCCCTGCGTTGCTTAACATTGCATCATGATCATCACATGACAAGTTGCTATAGGGTCATTGTGATATACCTGCAGTTGAAAGGACTAACATGGTCCCAGGCTTGATAAGCAAGTCTCAGGTTGCTTCAGTTGCCAAAACTAGATCGTTTTGCAGTGGTTATAGGAAAGTAAGTCGGTAGTTTTTCAAAATAGTTTCCTGCAATGCTTAAATGTAGACTGATTTGTTGGGGAGGTTTGTGGGTAGTGTTTGTATACAGGAATTGGTCTTCATAAAAAAATATGTGATTTAAGTACATATATATTTAGGCTACAAAGTTGCCCTTTTATTCAAAGATGCTGAGTCTGAACACATTTCTACCAGGTATTTCAGTACTCTGCTTATCTCAATCCCTCTGTTTCTAGATAAAAAGTGTATGTCTCCCTCAATAATTCATCCCGGTGTTTGACACTAGTCATGTAGAGATGTTAAAGCCTGGGTAAGGTAGGAGAGAGAAAATCCAGGGTGATAAAATGGGCTGGACAATATCTTCCCTTCACCACTAGTTGTTTTGGGTTTTTTTGTTTTTTTTTTTTTTTAAATCCCGTAATGAAAGTTTTCAGACTTTTTTATTTTCCCCTCTTCTAGAACTTTTTTTTAATACTTCATATTGCTTTTCACCCTCTCTTTTGCCCTATCCCTCTTTACTGCCCAGTTTTCAGGCTCAGTTCATTTTCCTTCTCCTTTTCTCCTTTAATCAAGACACTCTCTTCTCTGAATTCACATTGCATTCCTGGTCACGACCATGAAAATTCAGACTTCATTATTTGTATTGGTCTCTGTGTCATGTGTTCTCTTAGGCTGCTATTCTCAACTACTGGAATTATCTGGGCAGCTTTAAAATGCTGATGCCCAGGTCCCACCCCAATTATTTAGTTGGTCTTAGCTGCAGCCTGGAGATGGGGATTTTTAAAAAGCTCCCCAGGAGATCTTAATGTGCAGCCGGTGTGGAGAACCACAATTTTAGACCATCATGAAAGTAAGCTCCTTTATAATAGAGAATGTTTTCCATTAGCAGCCCTCAAACTTGTTCAAAGGCTGGCATATCTGTGACTTATGGTGCTCTTTGAAGAACACTATAAAATATGGATGTATTTGATTGATTCATGTAAATGAACAACAATTTTAGTGGCAAAGAAACTTCTGTGGTTTGAGTATAAAATATAAAAGCACAGCCCTGAGCACATGTAACCAAAACAAGCTTTTGAACTAAACATGATTGGCTGGTTCCCAGTTTCCTCCTAATAATCTTCAGCTTCTTCTTCTGTCATCTGTCAGCATTCACTAACAGTCTAGCAGTAACAGGTATCAAAGTTTTAAACAAAAATTATGAGCCAAAAAAGTGATTGAATTTTGTCTTTTTGCTTTTTTTTTCCTGCAAAGTGAGAAAAACCTACTGTTATTAGATTTTTTTTTCCATTCTGATTGCAAATCACTCAACACAATAATGGCTGACATTTATTAAATTCTTATCACATAGCAGAGGATCTGCTTTATATACATAACGTATATATTTTATATATTTATAGAGTATATAAATTATTTCCTCAGGATAATTTTTGTCGAAAAGGGATGAGTACCATAAAGATGTTTTATTTATAAATAACTGGTCTGAAGTCGACCCCTTAGCTCTCTTTATGAAATGAATTTGTATTTTATTAATAACTGACATGTGCATGGATTTGTAAATAGTGCTAGCTATGCATGTAAGTTCTTATTTATTTAAATAAATTTTTTGGATCCCTAGAAATAATTCCACAGTTGGTTAGTAATCTCAGGCCGACAGTTTGTAAACTAAGCGTTGAATGGCAAATTTGTGGTCTGTGGTAGGCTGAACAATGACCCCTAAAATATCCAGGTCCTAATCTCTAGAACCTGTGAGTGTTAGCGCAGGTAGCATAAAAAAATACTCTACAGGTGTGGTTAAATGAAGGCTCGAGGTAAGGAGAGGAGCCTGGATTATCCAGGTGGGCCTTAGATACAATCACATGTATCCCTATAAAAGGGAAGCCAAGGGCGTTTTGCCACAGAAGAGGGAAGATAATGTGAAGGTTTCAGTGGAGGGTGAAGGTGAGAGAGACAGAGATAGGCAGAGGTAGACAGAAGGAGAGATATTTGAAGATGCTATGCTACAGTCATTATAGATGGAGGAAGGAGACACAGGCCAAGGAATGAAGTTCTAGAAGCCGAAAAAGGTAAGGAAACAGATTCTCCCACTAGAGTTTCCAGGGAGCACAGCCCTGCCAGTGCCTTGATTTTAGCCCAGTGAAACTGATTTTGGACTTTTGGCTTCCAAAACTGTAAGAGAATGAATGTGCATTGCTTTAAGTCATCAAATTTGTGATAATTTGTTATAGCTGCCATAGGAAATTAATACAGAGTTGTTCCCCACTTAGATATTGTCAGCAAAAATGAAGGTCATGCTTTTAGGTCATTACTATACTTTAAAAAAAGAGGGACACTTCAAAACCGGGGAAATAGTGACTGAATCTATTGCTTTGTTTTTAATTGACATGGTATGCAGAGGAAAACTGGGTTTATTGCTAATGTAGAAACCATTTTAATTGAACAGTCTCTGAAGAAATTTGGCTCTGTTTTTGGATAATACCCACCCCACCTGAGACGTGCCAAACCAACCCCATCTGTGTTGTTTACATCAGGAAGTGTACTTTTTTTAAAAGCAATTTTTTTGGGGAAAAAAATGACTGAAATCTTTATGTGGTTATTACATTTCAACTCAAAATTCTTCATAGAAAAACTAGAAAGCACTAAATGATATATGCATTATCAGTTGTGTTAAACAAAGAGCCTATTAGGCTAAGGTGGTTCTTAATACTTAGCAGCTGATGTAAGCAAACCAAAACCTAAGCCTGTAAATGCTTCAGGGTTAAGAAATCAAAACCTAAGGGCAACCAGTCCCAACCAACCAATGAGGCTTTTCCAAATAAGGCAAACACTTAAGCTACAGCTAATCAAATAATTTCCTTGCTTTGCTTCCACCTTTTCTCTATATAAAAGTCTCTCCCTTAGCTCCTGTCATTGGAGAGCTCCTAACCACTTACAGTTTTATACTGCCCAATTCAAATCGATTTTTGCTCAAATAAACTACTAAATTTTTTAGTATGCTCTCAGTTTATCATTTAATAGTTCTTTGTTGTAAATGTGTTTGTGAATCAGATTATCAAGACTGTAATGACTCAGAATTTCATCGATTAGCCATTCAACAAAGAATTTGGCATTTTCCCCACACTATATAAAAGAAGGCAACATGGAGGGGCTTCACATCTTGTTAATGATCTGGTGGCAAAATCATCACATTCAACACCTTTTAAATTTTCTGGAAGGTAAACTCGCATTAGAAGTCAACATGGATGTTGACGTGTCATTTGTAATTAAGAAAAGGGGAGTCCCTGTGAAGAATACAAAAATAAAACATCATTTAATGAAACAGGTGTTTCCTTGGGAAGGATTGTTGGGATTGGGCTGGGGAGTGAACTTTATTTTTCAAAAAGCTTGGGTAAAAGTGACTGACCCCATAAAGGGTCAGTTTAATGACCACTATAGAAGGCTAATCAAAATAAACAACTATCCCTACAAGTAGCAACCCACGAAGTCTGTGTTTTGCGAAAGAAGAAAAAAACCTGAATTTTTGTTTTGGAAGTTTTTTGTTTTTTTACCAATGTGCAGCCTGGAGACTAATTATCTGCCTTTTGTTTCCTCTTCACAAATTACCTCTAAGCTTCATCTTTATTTTAATGTCTATTTTGTAGCATTTCTTTCTTTTAGCCACGAATACAAATAGTAAAGGTACATAAGCATTATATAAGCAATAAGGATGAAAAGCAATTTGCTTACACATGCAGCCAATGTTTGTCATTTGAAGCCACTAAGGCTTATTAAAAGCAAATTATTTGCCCTTCCTAGGTCCACTAAAATCATTTTCACCAAAATGGTCTTGGAGTAGCATAGTTAACTGAAGTAGATACTGCTGAATTAGTAAGTATATACTCCCCCAAATAGTATTTAGTAACTCAGCACATCTGCAATTTCTAAATTACTGCTCTTATAAACAAAGACAGATAACTGGAGGTTACAATCTAATAGCTCTCTAGGCAGTTGTCTATTCCAGTTCATCACTGCGTGATAGCTTTGTGGGGATTCTTTATATGATGTTACTCAATAAAGGAATAAAAAGGTGACAGTAGCAGAAGGTAGTAACGAGGTCTCTGGCTTGCATCATAGTAAGCTTGGGTGCAGTTTCTCTAGGGAGGGCCCCTGAAACACAGATCTAGCCTCAGCACAAAGGAACCTTTCCACAGAAAAGAAAATCATGGACTTGGAGAATAGACTTGTGGTTGCCAAGGGGGAAGGGGAAGGTCTGGGAGGTACTGGGAGCTTGGGGTAAATAGATGCAGAAAGTTGCCTCCGGGATGGATCAGCAATGGGATCCTGCTGTGTAACACTAGGAACTCTGTCTAGTCACTTATGACGGAACATGTAATGTGAGGAAAAAGAATGTATACATGTAGGCATAACTGGGTGACCATGCTGTACAGCAGAAAAAAAAAAAAAAAAATATATATATATATATATATATATATAAAAGATTAAGGAAAAAAAAGAAAGAAAATGTGGATCAGTGCGGATAGCCAGGAATCCTATTTAAATTAGTACCCACCAGGCCTCTTGGGAATAAAACAGACGATGACTTTTTGACTGACAATAGGTTCCTGTGGCACAGATTAAGATCCTTAAAGGAACGGGACAATAGTTGCCCCACTTTAGGGAATATGGAAAGCAGTGCTGAGAATGACCAAAGAGCCTCGAAGTAGAGTTGGGGAGCCTTGTTACAGACATTGGGTTTCATTTGCAGGGATTAGTGTTTTCCAGTAAAATCCAGGTGGCTATCATTCAAATGCCTATGGTGGGGGTCGGCAAGCTTTTCCATTTATATGGCAAGACAGTAAATATTTAGGACTTTGAGTGCCAAGATGTAAAATCAGGGATATTATGTAGGTGTTTGTATAATGAGAATAAATCTCTACACATTCCATGTTCGATAACAGTGATTGAGGACAGATCTTCTGATTCAGAAAAATTCCAATCTTGGCCCAAACTCAAAAAATTTCAATAAAATTTTGTCGCTGCCAAGCCATTGAACTTCAGTGTTATAGGAGTCAGGATATTCAGTTTCTATTTTTTTTTTTAAATATTCACAGAACTGTCAATAGCTAAGTCTAGGAGAGTGTATGAAGTTCACCACTGATACTGCTGGTTCAATAGCACATGATAGACTCACATATTTTCCACAAAGTACCTTTTGATAAACAATGTAATTTTTCCATGTTGGGAACTATTTCTTTTTTTAAAACATTTAAAAATATTAAAAACCTTACTAGAAGAAAGCATAAGGGGAACATTTTCATAAATTTTGTAAATTTGTTCATCTAAGCTTTTTTTTTCTATTTCACATATATGTTTACCATCAATTGTAACACATCTTAGCATATCCTACTTCAAATTGTACTGAAGTAGTGTTTTCTCAACTTCTTCAAAAATACTCTTCTAACTATTCCACACAGACTATTTGTATGGCCTAAATCTTCAAGCACTTCAAACTTAGCCTCCTCAAACAATTAAGCAGTATTGATAACATCTGTCAACTCATCAAGAACCAAGGAAAACCACTCAAAATCATTCGCTTACTTTAAATTGACTATTGGTGTTGCTCCCACTGCCCTCAGCTCTAAGCAACTGTTCTCACCAAAAGGCTAATAGTTTTAAATGTTTATTTTTTCCAGACACATTTCTTTAGCTACTGAAATCAAACATGATTTAATTAACCCACCATCAGTAAATGGCTTTCTTTACTTGGCTAAGAAATGAGCCACTTGGCAACTTACTTTGGTGACGCCTTGTTTTCATTTTTGTGAAGAAGTTCTGTGATGAGATTGTTTTAATTGTTCTACTTTTTCTGACCATTGCTTTCCTATGAGTTGGGAATATTGTGATGAGTGTTTAGTCTGGCAATGATGGCATATATTCTGTTCTTTTTAGCACAGCTATAATGTCAATGCAAAATAAATAGAATACTTTGCTATTCACTATGGACCGTATTGTGTTCCCCCCAAATTCATGTATTGAATCTCTAACCTCTAATGTGATTGTATTTGGAGATTGGTCTTTTAGGGGGCAATTAAAGTTAAAGGAAGTTATAAAGATGAGGCCCTAAACCTCTAGGATTGGTGGCCTTGTAAGAAAAGGGAGACCTTTTTCTTCACATGCATATAAAGGAAAGACCATGTGAAGATGTAGTGAGAAGGTAGCCATCTGCAACCCAAGGAGAGAGCTCAGCCCAGACAGTGACCCTGCTGGCAGCTTGATCTGGGCTTTTTAGCATCCAGAGCTGGAAGAAATTAATTTTTGTTGTTTAAGCCACATATTTTATGGGGTTTATTATGGTATATGATTAATATACCACTTAATTAGACAACCAATTAAGCCACACTCCAGTGTGCCCTAAAAGCATAACAATCAAAATTCACTTCCCTTTTCTTTTTTTTTTGTCTTTTTTTGCTATTTCTTGGGCCGCTCCCGCGGCATATGGAGGTTCCCAGGCTAGGGGTCCAATCGGAGCCGTAGTCTCCGGCCTACGCCACAGCCACAGCAACGCAGAATCGGAGCCGCGTCTGCAACCTACACCACAGCTCACGGCAACGCCGGATCGTTAACCCACTGAGCAAGGGCAGGGACCGAACCCGCAACCTCATGGTTCCTAGTCGGATTCGTTAACCACTGCGCCACGACGGGAACTCCCCTTTTCTTGTTTTGACATGAGTGTGCACTGGTAATCTTTTTTTAAAAGGTGCAGTATGGAGATAGGCATAACACTTGAAGTGTTGTAGACTCATAAATACAAGACTGATTTATAGTTTACCAAGTAACAATGTGAGGAGATGAGAGAACCACATTTGGTCTCTGTTCTAACTACTCATCTCTGTCATTATACCTTGAAACAAGTGTAAACAATGCATAAATGAGTGAGTGTGGCTATGTTCTAGTAAAATTTAACTTATGAGTATTGAAATTTATATTTCATAATTTTTCCATGTTGGGAACTATTTTTTTTCAAACATTTAAAAATATTAAAAACCTTACTGGAAGAAAACATAAGGGGAAAATTTATGACACTGGAGTCGAAAATGATTTCTTGGCTATGACACCAAAAGTGCAGGCAGCCAAAAAAAAAAAAGACAAATGGAACTACATCAAACTAAAAAAATTATGTGCATCAAATAACACAGTCTACAGGGAGAAAAAGCAATCTACGGAATGGGAGAAAATATTTGCAAGTCATATCTGATAAGGGGCTAATATCTGGAATATGAAGAATGCCAACAACTCAATAACAAAAAAAATTAAAAATGGGCAATAGACTGTTTTAGACATTTTTTCCAAAGATATGTCCAACAAGCATGTGAAAAGAGGTACAACATCACTAATCATCAGAGAAATGAAGCAAATCAAAACTGCAATGAGATGTCACCTCACACCTATTAGGATTGCTACTCTATTAAAAAAATAAATAAAAAATAGCAAGTATTGAGGATGTGGAAAAATGTGGAAACCCTGTGCACTTTTGGTAAGATTGTAAAATGGTGCAACTGCTGTGGTTCTCAAAACTTAAAAGTAGAACTACCATATGATCTAGCAAGCCACTTCTAAATATATTCACAAAAGAATTGCAAGCAGTCTTGAAGAGATAGTTGCCCACCCATGTTCACAGCAGCATTATTCGCAATAGCCAAACGGTGGAAGCAACCCAAGTATCTATGGAAGAAAGAATGGATAAAAAAAATTTTGGTGTATACATACAGTGGAATATTATTCCACCTTAAAAAGGCAAGAAATCCTGTCACATGCTACAACATGGATGAAACGAGTTCAGTATGCTAAGTGAAATAAACCAGTTACAAAAAGACAGTTTATGATTCTACCTTCGAGGTGTATAAAATGGTCAAATTCATATAAAGAGTAATGGTGGTTACCAGGAGCTGAATGAAAGGGGAAATAGTTGTTTAATGGGTATAGGTTTCAGTTTTTTAAGATGAAAAGTTTGTAGAGATCCATTGCACAATATGAATATACTCAACACTACTGAACTGCACACTTGAAAATGATTAAGATAGTAAACTTTATGTCATAGGGTTTTTTAACCATAATTAAAAATAAAACATTCTTGGATCATGTTCCATGTAAAAACAGAGAGGCTAGATTTGGCCCACAAGTTGTAGTTTGCCAAAACTTCCTCTTTGTCCCAGCCTCAGGAAAGTTTTCCCAGGTTCCATGCCTGATGGAACTCTATAATAATCCCATACCTTTGGAGGACCCGAGAAAACACATGTAACACCAGTGGGCAAAAGACTATTTCCTCTTAGAAAAATTGACTGTGGGTACAGTGGTAGAAAGACTGGCAGAGTTGGAATTGGAGATACTAAGATTGGATAGTGGATGGGAGGGTGGTGTGGACGTATTGTAAAGGAGAATATATGAATGGTGAGGAATTCAAGAGCCTTTTTGAGAAAGAAGAAGTGTCATTCACAAATCCATTGCTCACCTTATCCCAAGATGGTGTAGTTTAGGTGAGCAAAAGTTAATCCATTTATTCACTGTGTAAGCTTAGACAAGTCAATTCCCCTTGCATTATCTGTGTAAGAGGAGCCTCAGACAAGATCCATAATGCCCTTTCCAGCTCTAAAAACCATGAAACTCGCCAAGATGAAGTGTCAATAACTTTATCCCTTCATTTGAACAGCTTTAAAGACAGGAGATCTTCTATGTCTCCTAATGGGTTAATATTTATTTGTTTACCCTAGTAAGTAGCGGTAAAAAACTAATGACAGTCTATGGAGTCCTGACTCCATTTCCACAGCTGGGCCTTCTCGATACCTCAATCTCTTTCCCCTGAGAACCCAAGGAAATAGTGCAGACAGGGAAGGGAACTGGCAGCCTTTGTTAACTCAAGCCTTAGTCCCATAGCAGCTATCTCCTCCTGTTAAAAATCTCTGAAGTCAATTCCAGTTGTTTAACGAGAATTGTTGGGGAATTGGTCTTGTTTACGAAAAGAATGTAAATCTCAGTGTTCATTTTGAAAAATCATCATTATGTGTGACAGCCTTGTCAAAAACAACAACAGCAACATTCTTTTAGCTTTTTAAAAAATTCCTCTCCTCCTTAATCAGTGACTATTCGGGGAAAACAGGAGTTCAAAGGGAGTCATAAACAGAGCTTCCTCCTTCCAGTTGTTCACCAGGCACTGTTTTCCAAAAGGAAAGAGACTTTCTCACTCTTGGCCTCTAGGGTGTTTAGGGGGAGGGCCTTTATTAGTCTGGTTACTCCAGTAGCTGTCTCATTTGCTTTCCAGTTTGCAGCTGTCCGGTGATATGTTTATTTGAATCTCAGCCTCAGAACTGACTTGCCTTTGTTTCTGGCTGGAGGAAGCTCTAGTCAGAATGGGAAAGTTCAGCCACACTGTTCAAGTTAAACACAGTGCAGTGGGAAAACATGAACTGCAAGACTCTGGGACTAGGTTTAACTTTTCCAAAGTAAATCCCTTTCTCCATGTTGCACTTTTGTTTACTTCTGGTGCAAGTTGTCATGTTAACCTCATGTTTGCTCAGAAATTTTGCTGGGGTGGTTTAATTACCATGATATTTTTGTCCAAGAAAAAGGAAATAAAAAACCCATCAGCTCCCTTTGTGCACTCCTTGCCATGTTATAGTTAGGACTTTAATAATGAAAAATAATAACAAACTATTAATGATAGGCTAATAAAGCTTTGCAGATCCAGGGTGGGATTGGTTATATGACACTTGCATATACATGTTCTTGTTTATTTTTCTTTTTAATTTTTTTTAAAGTATAGTTGATTTACAGTGCTGTATCAATTTCTTCTGTACAGCAAAGTGACCCAGTCTCTTTTTCTTTAAAAATTTTTTTTTCTTCCAGTTTTATGGAGATAATTGGCATCCAGCACTGAAAAAGTTTACAGTGTGTAACATAATTATTTGACTTATATACATTTTGAAATTATTACTATAATAAGTTTAGTGACCATCTATCATCTCATAAATACAAAATAAAAAAAAACAACTTTCCATTTTGATGAGAACTATTATAATTTACTCTCAACTTTCACATATATGCATGTTCTTATTTAACACAAGTCCCAGGAGGTAGACAAGACTGAGTTTTATCATCATTTTTGATGAAACTGAGGCTCAACGAGGTTGAGTGACTTGCCCAAGTTGGTGGTTAAGCCAAGACTTAGTATTTTGCAGAACATCGTACTGCCAGTATTTTTGCAGAAAAGCTGAGAAGTTGCTTATGACAGAGCTTAGATTGAGCCTTAGATTAGGCAACTGTGGCTGTTAAATGCATGAAATTCAGATGCACTGGTTGATAAGGGCTACTGCCTTGAGCCCTTCCAATGGTTACCCAGGTTGCACCTTAATGGGGAAGTCCCTTTGGGGTGTGGCTGCCCCGGTGCCTGCCAGTCCCCTTATACAAGCTCCCATCTGTGTGCAGCCAGATGACCAGAGTTGAGATAATAGCACCAGTTAGAGGGGAAACTGCACCCCTAGCAACAGGACTGGCACCTAAGAGTACAATTGTGCACTTCTCAGCTGTACCTTCCCTGACAACAAGGTGTTTGCTCACTGCTGGCTGGCTCTCCCCTCAAGTGCCTTCGTTTAGCCACTGAAGAGAACTCACCTTTCCCAATACATCCTGCCACTTTTTAGATATTTTTTATATCATCCAGACTTATAATCAAGAAAGCCAACAGCGAAACTGTGTAGGAGATCCTACCCCTTGTGTTTTCCCCACAGTGAGTGTTCCATCCCCTTCATAGGTATCTGGTTCCTCAGGTTCCCTGACCCGCTCACAGTATCCTTCACTTCACTTCAGGGTAATATCTGGGTTAGATCTCCTCAGGTTTTTCCTCTGTTCCCACCTATCTCAGCTGTCAGAGCCTCACTTGAAAGTGCTGGTGACTAGTGAGGGTTACTATGGTGCTTAAAGAGACCAGATCCTAGGGACAGCTCTTTTTTTATATTGTATTTTCTCTCTCTCTCAGCATTATGACTTTGCTCTTTATTGTTACTTTCTCTATAAGAACAAAATCTACAAATGTTCAGTTATTTTACTAGAAGAATCCTAACTGTAGTAAAGATTTCCCATCACTCCATTCAATGTAATCCTAATCCTACTGCTTTTTTCCTTTATTTTCTTTTAGTTATTTTTTTATTGAGGTATGATTGATTTACAATGTTGCATTAGTTTCAGGTGTACAGCATACTGATTGAGTATCTTTGCAGATTATACTCCATTATAGGTTGTTATAGGATAAGGGCTATAATTCCCTGTGCTACGTGGTAAATCCTTGCTGCTTATCTATTATATACAGTAGTTTGTATCTGTTAATCCCATGATCCTAATCCCTCCCCCCTCCCTTTCCCCTTTGGTAACCATAAATTTTTTTTTTCTATGTCTGCAAGTCTATTTTGTAAATAAATTCATTTGTATCACTATTTTTTGGATTCCACGTATAAGTGATATCATATAACATTCGTCTTTATCTGACTTACTTCACTAAATATAATATTCTCTAGGTCCATCCATGTTACTGCCAATGGTAATATTTCATTCATTTTTATGAAATACTCCATTGTGTATATATGTATAACCACCACATCTTCTTAATCCAATTGTCTGTTGATGGGCGCTTGTTTTGCTTTAATGTCTTGGCTATCATAAATAGTGCTGCTATGAACATTGGGGTTCATGTATCTTTGCTAATTAGTGTTTTTGTTTTCTTCAAATATATATCCAGGAGTGGAATTAGTGGATCATATGGTAACTCTGTATTTTAGGTTTTTGAGGAATCTTCATGCTGTTTTCCATAGTGGCTGTACCAATTTACATTCCTACTGTGTACAAGAGTTCCCTTTTTTTCCACACACTCTCCATTGTTACTTGTACACTTGTTATTGATAGCTATGCTGACTTGTGTGAGGTGATACCTCACTGTAGTTTTGACTTGCATTTCTCTAATAATTAGTGATGTTGAGCATCTTTTCATATGCCTATTAGCCACCTGTATGGCTTCTTTGAAGAAATGCCTATTCAAGTTTTCTGCCCACTTTTTTGGTAAGATTTTTGTTTGTTTTTTGATGTTGAATTACATGAGCTGTATGTATATTTTGGATATCAACCCCTTGTTTGTCGCATCATTTGCAAATGTTTTCTCCTATTCCACAGGTTTTTAAATCTTGTCGATTGTTTCCTTTGCTGTGCAAAAGCTTTCAAGTTTAATTAGATCCCATTTGTTTATTTTTACTTTTATTTGTTTTGCTTTGGAAGGCTAATCCAAGAAAATATTGCTAAAACTTATGTGGAAGAATGTTTTGCCTATGTTCTCTTCTAGGAATTTTATGGCTTCATGTTCTACATTTGGTTATTTAAACCATTTTGAGTTTATTTTTGTATATGGTGTGAAAGAATGTTCTGATTTCATTGTTGTACCTGTGGCTCTCCAGTTTTCCCAGCACTGCTTCTTGAAGAGAAGGGACATCTTTACTGACGGTTGTTAAAGCCCTGCGGGAGGTAGGACAGGAGTTACTTTTTGAGAGCTGGCTTTTCTGCCTCCAGGCTCTATACATAATTTTTTTTTTTTTTTTGGTCTTTTGTCTTTTAGGGCCACAGCCCACGGCATATGGAGGTTCCTAGGCTAAGGGTCCAATCGGAGCTGTAGCCACCAGCCTACACCACAGCCACAGTAATGTGGGATCTGAGCCATGTCTGCGACCTACACCGCAGCTCATGGCAACGCCGGATCCTTAACGGACTGAGCGAGGCCAGGGATCAAACCCAAATCCTCCCGGATGCTAGTCAGGTTTGCTAACCACTGAACCATGACGGGAACTCCCAGGCTATATAATTTAATAAACATCTACAAATAAGTGTTTTTTTGATTGTATAGTGTTTCCAATGAATACTGAAACATTTCTAAGATCCATTTTTAACTTTCGATTACCTTCTATTCTACAGGAAAATAAGGAGTCATATTTAAATATAAGAAATATGTTTGGGAGTTCCTGTCGTGGCGCAGTGGTTAACGAATCCGACTAGGAACCATGAGGTTGCGGGTTCGGTCCCTGCCCTTGCTCAGTGGGTTGACGATCCGGCGTTGCCGTGAGCTGTGGTGTAGGTTGCAGACGCGGCTCGGATCCCGCGTTGCTGTGGCTCTGGTGTAGGCCGGTGGCTACAGCTCCGATTCAACCCCTAGCCTGGGAACCTCCATATGCCGCGGGAGCGGCCCAAGAAATAGCAACAACAACAACAAAAAGACAAAAAATAAAATAAAATAAAAAAGAAATATGTTTGGAAGGAGGGCATTCCCTCCAAAGGCATAATTTTTAAATGGACATAAGATGCCATATTATGTGGATAAGCACACAGACTTATCAATTTCTTTCCACAAATAGCAAGAAAAAGGGGAGAAACATATAGATTAAAAGAGACTGGAGACATATTAACCAAATGCCATTGTCTGACATAGACCTTTGTTTGGATCATGTTTCACATAATCCTTGTGGAACAAAATTGAGACAATTGGGAAAATATGAACATGGACTGGACATTAGATGATGCTAAGAAGTGATTGTTATAGGTGGTGTTATTTTTCTAAAAAAGTCCATCTCTTTTGAAGATATATGTTGAAATACTTACAAATGAAAAGATGAAATTCTATATATGTATTGGATAGGACCTGGGAGCATATAGGTGAAATAAGATTGGCCATGAGTTAGTAATTGTTGAGGCTGGTTGATGAACACCTGGTGATTGATTATACCATATTATCTACTTTTTATGTCTGGACTTTTTTTTTATTAATAACAAAGTCTGGGAAAAAAAATAGAACATGAAGGTGAAGCTTGGCTCCACTTCCTAGCTGTGTGATGTCCTTAGAGAAGTCACTTCTCTGAGCCTACATGTCATCATCTGTAAAGTGGTGATAATGTGAAGATTGAATGAAATAATATATGTAAGGAACTTAGCATGGAGCCTGACACATAGTAAGCAGTCAATAAATAGTAGATCTTGTTATCATCCAATTATTTTGTCCAGTTGTCTGAACCTATAATTGCAGATACTATGAGAGTTACCACTAAAATAGAATAGTTTGGTAATACTCAAAAATGGCTACTGCTGTTTTCTAGATAGGGAGCATGTCTGGGAAAGAGAGGCAGTGGTAACATCTCAAGTGGAAATAATGGCAATCAGTCCTAAGGAATAAAAATATCTTGCTTTGCAGTTCTGAGTCTTTAAAAGCATCCTTGAGAACACACAGCATCTGATGTTTCCTTTGTATTTGCTTCCCCTTTTCCTTTTTCCACACACTAACCCATAGTGAATGTTGACTAACCAATTCTCCTTGGGGTTCTTCAGAATGCAGAGGAGAGGAAGCCTGGTTGTGCTGCTGAAGCAGGAATAAGGATCCGTTGTTGGCATGATCCTTATGCCTCACATAGAAATAGAGAACTCTGTAATAGTACTTTAATTCTATTAACAAATATTTATCAAATGCTTACAATAATGTCAGGACTCTACCAGACACTTAATATACATTATCTCAATATCTGATCAAACCCCATTTTATGAGTAGACCAAGGTTTGAAGAGATTAAGTGGCTTGTCCAGTGTTACACAGTATTAAGCAGCAAAGCTGTTATTCTGAATGCAGAACTATCAGACTCAGAGACCATGTTACCTTAATGAGCTTGACTGTAGTAAGCATTGCACTATGTATATGTATACCAAAACATGATGTTGTATCCCTTAAATATAAAACTTTTATTTTTAAATTAATAATTATAATAATCTCCTAAGTCTTTACTGTAACTTCATACTCATTATCAGAATGAAGAGTAGGAGCAAGGGCGTTCTAGAAAATATTTTTCTCTCTCTGAGCTTCATTAACATCTTGAAGATTTCCTACCAGAATGGTTTATTTATGTCACTAAAGTGTGACGTGCAAATAGAAAGGCAGCTTTAGATATGCATTGTGTTGCATTTGTTTCCATATTGTTTTCATGAACTATAAAGACACACAGAACTAAAGCCTTGTTTTGCTGTAGGGTCATCAATGCTTCCTAAGGCCACGTGGCCTGTGTAGAGGGAGAAGTTGCAGAACAAAGGGGCCCTTCATGTTCTGGCTCAATACCAAGCCCATGCTGCACATGAAGGTCCAGGGTAAGGAAGCAACATGGAATCCATTGAGCTCAGCTATAAGGGAGAGGTGGGCTGCCAGACAGGACTCTTGCCAGCTCTGAATCATTACAGGCTTCCTGAGCCCAGCCAATTTACCTGCTTCTCAATAAGATCTTTATTTGTCCTTCTATTCTCATCAAAAGCTGTTGTCATTTCCTTTTCTGTCTGGAGACACACCAAGCTGCCTCCAGGCAGTATGATCATGCTGGCCTTATGCAACCCCCAACTCACCAGATGAAATATATCTTAGAATTCCCCTTGTTTGACTTTTTCTTCCTTGTTGGGCAGAAAGCATCATATTTCTCACATTTCTAGAGCTTCAGCTATTCCATTTCTTTATCGGATCAGCAAGAAGTTTGGGGTTTAGAATAAATGGAAAGTGCTCCTGGTAGCTCTGGTGTCATTATTTTATGGGTGCATTAGGAGACATGAATTCATGGGATCAGAACCTCTTAGACCAGCAGACACTTCAAACTGAAGAACCATGGTCCAGACTGGAATGACTGCAATTGGAATGACTACAAATTGGTTATCAAGTTTTCATTTGTTCTTTCATTCTCTCCCCTCTTTTTTTTTTTAATTGAAGTATAGTTGATTTACAATATTGTGTTAGTTTCAGGTATACAGCATACAGCAAAATAACTGATTCAGTTATTTTTTTCTAATTATATTCCATTATAGGTTATTCCAAGATAAAAATTATAATCCCCTATGCTGCACATTAAATCCTTGTTGCTTGTCTATTTAATGTATAGTAGTTTGTATCTGTTAATCCCCCATTCCTAATTTGTCCTTCCCCATTCTTTTCCCTTTGATAACCATAAATTTGTTTTCCATGTCTGTGAGTCTGTAGTGTTTTTTTTTTAGATTCCACATAAGTAATGTCATATAGTATTTGTCCTTCTCTGACTTATTTCACTAAGTATAATATTCTCTGTATTCACTAAGTATAATAGGCCCATCCATGTTGCTGCAAATGTCAGTATTTCATTTTATATGGCCAGGTAATATTCTATTGTATGCATATACCACATCTTCTTAAATCTTCTTAATCCATTCACCTGTTTTTTTGCTTTTTAGGGCCACACCCCCAGCAGATGGAGGTTCCCAGGCTAGGGGTCTAATTGGAGCTGCAGCTGGCCTGTGCCACAGCCACTTCAATGCCAGATTCAAGCCACATCTGCAATCCACACCACAGCTCAGGGCAACGCCAGATCTTTAACCCACTGAGCAAGGCCAGGGATGGAACCCACAACATCATGGTTCCCAGTTGGATTCATTTCTGCTGTGCCACCACAGAACTCCTTAATCCATTCATTTGTTGATGGGCACTTGGGTGGTTTCCATCCTTGGCTATTGTAAATAGTGCTGCTATGAATATTGGGGTGCATATATCTTTTCAAATTAGAGTTTTCTTTTTTTTATATATATATATATATACCCAGGATTGAGATTGCTGAGCAATGCAGTAGTTGTATTTTTAGTTTTATGCAGAAACTCCATACTGTTTTCTATGACTCCTTTGACTGCTTTGTCTTAAGGACTCCTGAGGGCAATGCTAAACTTTCCTTAGAACTGCATACAAGTTAAGATTCTTTCTTCCTTCCCCCTCCCCCTCCCCCCTCTCCTTCACTCAAGGTCAGATTTCCATTTCATTGCAGTGCATATTGGTGGCTCTCCTGGCTCCTTCTCCAGTTTTTATCACTGGGGTTGCCCCTAATAAATTCCTTGTGCTTTTTTTGTTTATTTGATTATTTTATTTTATTTTTTAATTGCTGCACTTGTGACATATGGACGGGGATTGAATCCAAGCTGCATTTGCAACCCACACTGCAGCTGTGGCAATACCAGATCCTCTAACCCACTGCTGTGGGCTGGGGATCGAACTCACTTCCTCAGCAACCCGAGCCACTGCAGTAGGATTCTTAACCCATGGTGCCACAGCGGGAGCTCCTTTATTTTTTTTATTGAAGCGTAGTTACTTACAATACTGTTAGTTTCAGGTGTACAGCAAAGTAATTCAGTTATACATACATATATACGTTTTTCAGATTCTTTTCCCTTATAGTTTATTACAAAATATTGAGTATAGTTTCCTGTGCTATATAGTATGTCCTTGTTGGTTATCTATTTTATGTATAGTAGTGTATGTGCATTAACCTCAAACTTCTAATTTACCCCTCTACCTCTTTTCCCCTTTGGTAACCATAAGTTTGTTTTCTCTGTCTGTGGGCCTGTTTCTGTTTGTATATAAGTTCATTTGTACCTTTTTATTTTGGAGTCCACATATAAATGATACCATATGATATTTGCATTTCTCAGGCTTACTTCACTTAGTATGATAATCAATAGGTCCATCCATGTTGCTGCAAATGGCATTATTTCATTGTTTTTTATGACTAATATTCTATTGTGTGTGTATATGTGTGTGTATATATATGTGTGTGTATATATATATATATATATGCAATATCTTCTTTATTTTGTCATTTGTTGATGGACATTTAGGTTGCCTCCATGTCTTGGCTGTTGTAAATTGTGCTGCAATGAACATTGGGGTGCATGTATCTTTTTTTTTAATTTTTTTTGTCTTTTTGCCATTTCTTGGGCAGCTACCATGGCATATGGAGGTTCCCAGGCTAGGGGTCCAATAGGAGCTGTAGCTGCCAGCCTACACCAGAGCCACAGCAATGTGGGATCCGAGTCGTGTCTGCGACCTATACCACAGCTCACGGCAGCGTCGGATCCTTAACCCTTTGAGCAAGGCCAGGGTTCCCAGTTGGATTCGTTAACCACTGTGCCACGACGGGAACTCCTTTTATTTTTTTAATTTATTTTTTAATTAATTTATTTATTTTTGTCTTTTTGCCATTAGGGGTGCATGTATCTTTTTGAATTGTGGTTTTTATCTGGATATATGCCCAGGAGATTGTTGTAGGATCATACGGTAGTTCTATGTTTAGTTTTTGTAAAGAACCTTCATACTATTTTCCGTAGTGGCTACACCAATGTACATACCCAAAACAGTGTAGGATGGTTCCTTTCTCGCCACACCCTCTCTAGCATTTATTATTTGTAGATTTTTTGATGATGGCTATTCTGACTGGTGTGAGGTGATACCTCATCATAGCTTTGATCTGTATTCCTCTAATAATTAGTCATGTTGAGCATCTTTCATGTTCCTTTTGGCCATCAGTATATCTTCTTTGGAGGAATGTGCATTTAGATTTTATGCCCACTTTTTGATTGGATTATTTGGTTTTTTTGACATTATCCCAGATGTCTCTTATACTGTCCTGGAGGGGGCTGTGGGCTCAGGAAGTCTTTACACAGCCTATCTGCTGATGGGTGGGGTTGTGTTCTTGCCCTGTTGATTTTCTCGCCTGAGGTGTCCCAGCACTGGAGCCTCCAGCAAAATTCACACTGATAAGTGCTCCCTAGTACCTCTGTCCTTGTCTCAACAGTGAGCCAAAACCATCCTCTCCTACCCCAAGAGACCCTCAAAGACCAGCAGGTAGGTCACTGGAGTCACTGCTTTGCCCTGGGTCCCAGTGCATGTGAGAACTTGTATGTGCCCTCCGAGAATGGAGTCTCAATTTCCCCCAGTCCCGTGGAGCTCCTGCGCTCAAGCCTTGCTGGCCTTCAAAACAAATTGCTCTGGAGGCTCCTCCTCCCAATGACAGACCCTCAGGCTAGAGAGCCTGATGTGGGGTTCATTACTCTCCCTCTTGTAGGCACACTTCTGCGATATTTTCAATTGTTCTCCACATTGTTGGTTACCCACAAAAGGGTATGAGGTTTTATTATACTGCAAGTGGGCCCCTTCTACTATCTCATTGGATTTCTTCTTTATGTCTTTGGATGTAGAGTAATTTCTCTTTTGGTAGCTTCCAGTCTTTTTTATCTATAGCTGTTCAGCACTTAGTTGTGATTTTGGTGTGTTTGTGAGAGGAGGTGAGCTCAAGTTCCTTCTACTCTGCCATCTTGTCCCAGATTCAAATTTCTTGTGCTTTTAATCCTATCCTTTTGTCCCCTTCTTGAAGGACCAACACCAGCAGTCACCTACATATGTGGTTTAAGGGACCTTGATTTAAAAAGTTTCAGTGACAGAGGTTTCATTGAGGTTTTAATCCAATGGTTTTCACATTTCCTTGCACAAAGAACATAGATTCATTGGGCAAGCCTCAGGAGCCAGGCACAGTGCTAGACTTTAGTAATATAGTAATGAGCAAGATGCCTTTATGAAATTTATTAGGAAAGACAGCAGAAATTAGGCAAGTAATTGAGAAAATATTTTTTTTATTTTATTTTTTCCCGCTGAACAGCATAGGAATCAAGTTACTCTTACATGTATACATTTTTCCCCCACCCTTTGTTCTGCTGCAATATGAGTATCTAGACATAGCTCTCAATGCTACTCAGCAGGATTTCCTTGTAAATCTATTCTAAGTTGTATCTGATAACCCCAAGCTCCCGATCCCTCCCACTCCCTCCCTCTTCCGTCGGGCAGCCACAAGTCTATTCTCCGAGTCCATGATGAGAAAATATTTTTATTGCCTTTTTTTTTTTTTTGGTAAGAGATAGTAATATAGTCCAAATCCTTTAGTATGGTTTATAAGTTTTCATGATTTGACTCCTACCTATCTCTCCATTTCCTGCTTTCTCACCATATCTATATTTTACTTTGTACTGGCTTAGCATGAAATGTCTTGCATTTCCAGAACTCTCCATCTTCTTACTTGTAGGCCTTTTCCAAAACTACTCTTCACCCACCTGCCTCAGACCACACCCATCCACCTGGCTTATTAGCTCAGTCTTCCCTGAGCAGCTAAAGGTGTTCCTCCTCTCTTCTCCCATAGCACCCTCCAACCTTATCATCAATTTCTTTACAGGCAAGTAAGTGGAAAACTACTGAAATGCAAAAATAATGCCAGGCACAAGAAATATGCATTCCCTCTTCCCAAATCAGTTGGCTCACATTTAAGAAATGGCATCTCCATTCTTTATGCGCAAACCAAACTTGACTTCTGTCTTGTTGCAGTGACTGCTAGCTGCCTACTCAATGTCTGTTCTCCCTTTCCTCTTCACAGTAATAATGTGCCCAGCTAAAAATAACTATTCTTCCTAGTTTCTTGCAAATAGAGGTAGACAATGAGATACAAACAGAAGTCATGGGGTGGGGTTTCTGGGAAGCCCTTTTTGCCTGTTATCCTCCCTTCTACCCACTGCCTGGTATTTGACTGTGATGCTTACATCTTGGGACCATGAGGGAAAGGTCAAGAGAATTACAAACAGCCCTGACATTCTTGAGCTGCTAAACCAACAGCAGCAACCGCCTACCTTTGGACTTACATGAGACAAATAAACCCTCATGTGTTTCAGCCACTGTGATCAAAAAAATTTTTTTTAACTCAGATGAATGTAACTTTGAACTGATCCACCTCAACAAGTTCTGTTCTCTTCTCCTTAGCTGTAACCATGCCTGGAATTTCTTCCTCCTCACCATCTTTTCCCTAAATGTCTGCTTACCAAATCTTACTCATCATTGAAGACTTGGTTCAAACAATAGCCACTTTAGGGGATTTTATTTATTCCTTCCCAATCTAGATGTGCTACTTTCTTCTTTTGACCCATCTCTATTGCATCTATTGTATTTTATCTGGACCTCTTTTGTGGAATATACAGTTATATATATAAAATTCTACCTGTGTGATAAGTATTCATGCTCTTATTTGTGTTGTATATCTCTTTGAATTTTCAGCAATAAACAGCAGAAACACATAGTAGATATTTGTAAATCCTGGTTGAATTCAATATAAACTGTAATAAGAACATAACTTCTCTTTACACACATGCATAGGCACACATATTTAATCATTGACTACAGTATTTTTTGAAATGAAGTTGGGCAGAATACAAGCAACTCAATAGACAAAATTCGCCTTTAAATAATATATTCTTTAATTGATTTAGAAAATGAAATCATTCACATTCATTCACATGACGATGAGAGATATGCTTTTGTTTAACTTTATATTGAACATGCTTTCATTTGAAGTCTTATTTATTGAATGTCTCCACTATGAAGTCAGTGTTATGAACAGGGTTATATCAAGATGAATGAGAGTTTGAGCTGGAAATATGATTAGAGCTGAAATATGGAGACTATGAAAAGCCCAGGTGAATGTAATAAGATCCTGAACTAACTCATGGGCAGGGATAATGGGAAGGAGAAAAAAGCCTCAACTATTTGAACCAGACTGAGAACAGGTCATTAAATATTATTTAAAAGTTTATCATTTTTTGCTCATATCAGATTTTTTTTAAAGTATTACATGCCCCCAAATGATGTAGATAAGTAGGGAGATAGAGCAGACAGTCTGTGTTTAAAGGGATATTTTGATGAAAGATAAATATTCAGAATTCTTTAAAAATGCCCATGAGATAAATAGCTGAGAAGAATTCCTTAGAGAGAAAGATCCTCACACTGGAAGACACCTCCTCCCCTCTGCTCACTGAGTACTTTGTTCTTGTCAATTACAGGTTTGTAACACTGGATTGTAACCTCTCATTTACCTTTCTCCCCTAACTTTTGAGTACAAGGGTCACATATTATTTGTCTTCTTGTCCATCTAGGACTATGCCTGACATATAGTAGACACTCAATAAACGACTGCAGATTGTCATCTTACTTGACATGTCTGCAACATGCAGAACTATTGATCGTGGCCTTCTGAAAACATTCTCCCTCTTTGTTTTCCTGATTCTCTTCATTCTTTTTTCACCTCCCTAATAAGTCATTTTCAGTTTTCTTTGCTGATTTCTCTTCCCTCCAACTGCTCCTTCAGTTTTTCAAGATACTGTTCTTTTTTCTCTTTTCACTTTTATTAAAACTCCAAAAATTTTAGCACTGTATCTGCTTTGAATATATCATTCCTTTAACAGTCTACTCTTGCCTTTGTAAACTCCATTAAAACATATTTCAACCTTCTTATGCCATCTTTAGTGTCTTAACCTGTTTAAGACTTTTCCTCATATATTTGTCTCTTTGTGCTTCTTATCAGGTAATATCATCTGACCTGTTTTCCAATTCACAAATTCTCTTTGACTCTCTGTTTAATCCATCACAGGAGGTTTTTATTTTGTACTTAAATTTTATTTTTTAAATCTCTCTGAATTCCATTTGGTTCTTTTTTAAAATCCACTCGGCTTCCATAGTTTAAATTTCCTTTTCTTTCTTTTAGCATAGCAAGCATATTTTATATTTAGTATCTTATAATGTTGATATCTTCAGTCTTTGTGATTCTGTTTGTGCAGACTTCCACTCATAGTGGCTTGTTTCTTTGTACATTTTGTGATTTTTTTTTTTCATCGTGAGCTCATGCTCTTTGGAATTTTATCTGTGGGAATTCTTTGAGGCAACTTTAAAATTCTTTCACAGAAAATTTTTATTTACCACTGCAATGTGCCTAGAGGCACTATCAACCAAGGACTGCTATAAACCAAATGTTTCTGTTTGGTGGTTTTGAAGACAGACATAGCATTCTGCTCCCTATGCTTGAATATGGGCATGTAATTAGGAATTCTCAGGAGAAATAATTTTTCTCCAAACATCCCTACCTAATCCCTAGGTTAGGTAAGTATCTTTCTATAGAGAAAGGTGTATTCCATAGGTCACTCCCTTACACAGTCACCCTTAGGGGATTTTAGCTTTATGACAGGGGTTCTCCACTCAGCCTGACTGATTTCTTGGGTCTCAGACTTTATCTTCCATCTCAGGTCCTACCACACAGTCCTTTAATACCAACTGTAGGCTACCAGGGATAAGCAGATACTCCCAAGACAAACTCTGGCTTAATTACCCCTGGAAAATCAGGCATTATTATTTCCTCTGATTATTTCCTTTATTTAACTGCAGCTCAGCTTCACTTTAAAAACAATGTTTAAAACATTTTTTCCAGTTTCTTAAGCCAGCTTCCCTCCGCCCCACAATGTGCTTGCTGTTTCAGGTGCTGTTCTAAGTAGGCATTCTTAATTGGGAGAGATTTCTTACGTACTTATCCTATTGCTAGAAACAAATTTTTATTTATTTATTTGTTTATTTTGTCTTTTTGCCTTTTCTAGGGCGGCTCCCACAGCATATGGAGGTTCCCAGGCTAGGGGTCTAATTGGAGCTGTAGCTGCCAGTCTATGCCACAGCCACAACAACGCCAGATCTGAGCTGCGTCTGCGACCTACACCACAGCTCACAGCAACGCCGGATCCTTAACCCACTGAGCAAGGTCAGGGATCGAACCCGCAATCTCATGGTTCCTAGTCGGATTCGTTAACCACTGAGCCATGATGGGAACTCCACAATTTTTTTTTTTATTTAACTATATTCTCTCTGGGTGGTTTATCCTCCCTTTTGACTATGTTCTCTCTCTGGGTGACTCTCAAATCTATATTCTTGCCGTTCCCCTGAGCTTTAGATATGACAAACAATTGCTTGCTATATGGTGCCACATGCACCACTTAATTCATTGTCTCCTCCCCACTCCAAATTTATTCTGTCATGTGCCCCTTGTCTTAGCTAAGGGGGGCAATAAGCTACCTAGTCAATCAGGTTGGAAATATTATCCTCTTTCTACCTAGTCAATCAGGTTGGAAATATTATTATCCTCTTTAAATTATCTGTCTCCTTCATACTCGGTTACCAATTCTAAAGATTATTAGCTGTGTTTCAGGTTAGCCCCTTCTACCCCATTCTCCATGAAAACGCCCTGGTTCAGGCTCCTAACCATCCTTCACCTAGACAATACCTCTAGTCACACAACTGGTCTTTTGCCTCTAATACATTTGATAGCTCTTCTATTATCAAAGCTGCCACCAAAATTCTTTCCAAATCATAGACCTGATCATATCACTTGCCTGTTCAAAAACTACTATTGACTTTCCACTGCCTATTAGGGAAATAATAATATTCTGACTCCTTGACTTGGTGTTCAAAGTATGTGACAATGGGGTGCCAGTCCTGACAGCCTTTTAATTGTGACCCTTTATTCTGTGATGCATTTATTTATTTTATTTTAGGTTTTTTTTTTTTTTTGTCTTTTTGCTATTTCTTTGGGCCGTTCCCGCGGCATATGGAGGTTCCCAGGCTAGGGGTCTAATTGGAGCTGTAGCCATTGGCCTACGCCAGAGCCACAGCAATGCAAGATCCGAGCCTCCTCTGCAACCTATACCACAGCTCATGGCAACGCCGGATTCTTAACCCACTGAGCAAGGCCAGGGATCGAACCCGCAACCTCATGGTTCCTAGTCGGATTCGTTAACCACTGCGCCACGACGGGAACTCCCTATGATGCATTTAAATGTTCCAGTTACACCTGTCACTCTGTGATTTTAACTCTTACCTGAAATACCCTTTCCTTCCACTCCACCTACCAAAATCCATTTTTCATTTAAGGCCTAGTTCAATTTTTGCTCCCTCCATAAACTCTTTCCGGAAATTAATTACTCATGACTCTATACTCCCATAGCAGTTGGCTTAATGTTTTGTGGCACTTATCATTTTGTGCCTTTTATTAAAGATGATTGTGTTTGCTTCTTTCCCTTACCAGACGCTAAGTCCTAAAACATAGGAGCTCTACACTCTGGTTTTGGAGTCAAATAGACCAAGTTCAAACCTTTATCCCATCACTAGCTGTGTGATTTTGGGTTTAACCTCTCTGAGTCTTGGTTTCCTCATCTATGCAAGGGGATATACAGTACGTTGTAAACTTTAAATTATCTAATTCGTGTAAAACCATTAGCACAGAGCTCGGCACAGAGTAATTACACAGTACATATTAGTGATTATTGTTCATCTTTTTACTCCTCCAATACTCCTCTTGCCTCTCCTCTTTCCCTCCTCCCCACCCCTCCCTGTTTCATGGCTTAGCCTAGTACCTCGCACAGACTACATATTCAATAAATGCTTCTTGAGTGAATGCTGAAAACATCTCACAGTTTTTATAGAAAACATTTTATTCAGTCTGGGTAGAAACAGTTGACATTTGTATGAGACACCAACAGACGAATGCTTATGGGCTATCCCAGCAAGATATATCAATGGAACATCCTGTTTGAGCACCAAAGAGCAGCCCCTTTCAGTATTGTCTGAACAAGCTGGCTTTACTAGGAGTGGTGAAAGAGAAAGGGGAGGTTTCATATCCTAGGGAACTTAATGAGAAGTGTAGGCTGAGAAAATTACCCTGTTCTTTGAAAACTAAATGCAGTTACTGAATGTGAGACTTACACACAGCCTAGGCCATGGGTGAGCAACAGGGGCCAGAGTTTTGCAAAATCTTTTTCCTGGCCTGTGGTGACTTTTGAATCAAACCCACTCAGCATTTTACTCTCTATAGACACAGCACATTTTTTCTCTAAATCCTCACTCTCAGCACACTTACTAACCAACATTCCTGATAAAACCAATGAAACCAAATGAATTATTTGGGGCTAGATATGAAGTTAGTCGTCTTCTTTCTTGTTCCAGCACCAAAAATGTTTATGCTATTACTTTACCTCGCTTAAAACTACCAATATTCCAAAATGGTCACTGTTTACTCGAATTCTCTATTTTTTATGTTCTATTTTAAAGATAAATGCACCATATTTTATGACATTATCTATTCTAATATTATCAGTACAATTACTGTAAAAGTGAAAAAATATTTTTGTCTTTTTAGGGCTGCACCCACAGCATATGCAAGTTGCCAGGCTAGGGGTCAAATCGAAGCTGCAGTTGCCAGCCTATGCCACAGCAATGCCAGATCCGAGTGGCGTCTGCAACCTACACCACAGCTTGTGGCAATTTCGGATCCTTAACCCACTGAGCAAGGTCTGGAATCAAACCTGCATCCTCATGGATACTAACTGGCTTTGTCACTGCTGAGCCACAATGGGAACTCCCAAAAGTGAAATATTCTAAAGTCCAACTTTTGTTTTTTAACTCCTCCTGGATTATATCTTGCCTAGCTGCAAATCCATCAAAATGTTTAAATGATTTAATGTTAAATGTTTTAATGATACTGTATATGTTTCCAATTTTATTTACGTTATGAATTTGAGATTCAGGATTTTGTTGCTTTAAGCTAACTATTTTAGGAATGCTGAGCTTTATCATTGTGAGATGATAAAAATGGAATTTTCCTTTAGTTTAATCACACAGACAACTCAACGGTATTCTTGAGATCTGATTATTGCCCCTTGGGTAAAGAGGTATGAAACAGCTTAATTACATGATACACTTCAGGTGACCTTCCCTCACCCTTCAACACACACATACACATGCATGCATGCGCACACACACACACGAAATTCAATAAAAAGACTTTGTTCTTGAAACCAGAGGTTATACATGGCTGCCTACCTGATCTTTTTTGTATATGTAACCCTTGTTTCCTAATCTGTCCCTTCCACTGGAAAAATCAGTGGCCCAGGATATAGTCAATGTCACCTAGTTCCATTTCCTAAATAGTTTTTCTTTCACAGTATCTGCCCCCTCCTCCCTAATACCGATCCTGCTCTCAGCTAGCTGTCAAGTAATCCCTGGCAAGGTCTTAGCTGATAAGGCTTAAACCAGAGGTTTCCAACATGTGTGTGTGTGAGAGAGAGAGACACACAGACAGACAAAGGGGAAAGAGAGCTAGAGGAAGGGAAATGTGAGGACTGGAAATGTGAGGACTAGAAAGTGGAAAATTGTGGGGCATGGCTGAGGCAACCATCTTAGAGATCCAGAAAGCAAAGTCAGGACATTGTTTTCTGGATAGGAATTCCTACTAGCCTTAGGTATTCCCTATCTCAGTTAACAAGAACTTTAATACCAACAATACTTGGAGGAAGGTGTTTCTCATGGCAGAATTTCAGGCACCATGACTATTGAGGAAGGTAGTTTGGCGATGGCTTTTTAAGGTAGAGTGACCATCGCAATGGTGTCATCTGTCAGGTGCTAAGCAGAATTCTCTGGCTTCAATCATTACTCAAAGCTTGTTGAATCGGAGAGGCAAAGAGTGGAAAACTGTTTCTTACCATTTCTCATGATCCAAATGAGTCAATATGAGCTCAATTTGCTTTAAGAGATGAATTTTTTGGAGCCCTCCTTTTTCTATTCCCATTCCACTCACTCTAATGTTATCGAAGAGGTAGAATGTGAGGTGGACATAAACCTAGTTTTACACTAATAAGCTACCTGGGAATAATTAGCCATATAAACTCCTCTGGAAAAGCCTCTGGATCTTTCAGATTATGTTTGTGACTGGACCTCATTTCCAAGTCTCATCTTTTAATAATCACTATAACATAGATAAAACTTTGGGTTGCTCCCCTTTTGTCTTCCCATGCAGTAACAATCCTCTTCCTCTTCGCTCTCTCAACCCCAAATGCCTAATTTTCTTGGGGCCTTGGTCTGACCCAACCCATTTACAAAAAAACACTTTAGGTATTAGGCCTGTCATTGTAACATTTTGTAATGTGTACCAATGCTTCTCCTCATGCCGTCTTTCATCTTATGAGACAGGCATAAACATAAGGGTAGGTGATTGTTTCTAAACATTTCAATTTAGGCATCTTGAAAACAGAAAATCCTGGAGTTCCCTGGTAGCTTCACAGGTTAAGGATCCTGCGTTGTCACTGCTGTGGCTTGGTTCAATCCCTGGCCCAGGCATTTGAGTATGCTGCAGATGTGGCAAGAAAGAAAGATTCTTCCAAAACTTAATAGTTACTGTTTCCTACTCCTGCCTGCTTTTTTTTTTTATCTCAAGAGGAAGAATTTTAGTCTTCAGTGGTGGCATTTTGGATAATGTAACATGTGATGGAGAAGGACAGCAAAGACCCTTTTAGGCTCCTTCTGTCAAACAACATAGGCACCTAATAGCTGCATCTCTTCAGAAGCCCAGCCAGATTCACAATGAAGAAAAGGCAAGTATCATGTTATAGCAGGGCTTCTTGGCCTTGCTTCTATATTATAATCACTGGAGGTACTTTAAAAACACTGATGCCTGGGTCCCACCTCAAGAGATTCTGATTTAATTGGTCTTGTGTACATCTGGGGCAGCCAGATTTTTGAAGCCCCCTAGGTGATGTTAATACTGCAGTCAGAATTGCCTATAGCTGTGTTACAGTGTGACTGTCTCTGCTTGCTGACAAATGGCATCCTAGGAGGGATCCCACCAGCAACCTATCGACATAATGTCAGAGTTTGATTTATTTTCCTCTTTCAAAAATCACCTCTGAAAAAAATAGGTGAGGGCCAAAAATAATGATCAATATTTACCAAGCTGGATCATGATACCAAACCCTATTCTGACTGAACCTCAATTAATGGTATTAGTAATATTAATTTTATTCTCTAGCATAAATTACTAAATATTGGCTTTATCTATGGCAACCAACATCACTGTTGTCTGGGACTGAACGGATTCCCAGGATATGAGATTTCAGTTTAAAACTGAGCAATACAGAGAGAACCACTCTAAATAAGAGAAGATGATATGAACCATATAATTATTTGCACACATATATTCTGAGAAACACAAATTGGGGGAATGTTCAAGATGGAGGCCAAGCTGTTTGCAAATATCTACCCCTTTCTAGGGGCACTGTTACTCTGTTTTATTTAGTTGGCACAGTCTTACAAAGGAGAAGTTCAGTGTTACAATGGCTCGAAAGTGGCAAAAAAAAAAAAAAAAAAAGGCAACAAACCAAAACAACCACCAAAACTCCACAGTCACTAGGACTTCTCAACCTGGACTTGTGTACCTTGATTGGAGTTTTGCTTCTGCCTAGCGATTCTCAAAAGTACTTGAGTAGTTTGCATGTTGGATGATACTAGCACAGAATTCCGGTTGTAATCCAAAGCCCAGAAAGAATCCATCTCCTTATACGGCTATTGAATATAATTTGAGAATGGATCTGCAACTGGCCATCATATGAAAACTCTTTTCAATTAGAAGATTCCCATAAGAGGCAGAACATGTCATGTTGGTATGCACACGTCTAATGTGCCTGACTCAAGACTATTTTCTATAGGACAAAGCTGTCATGTTTTTAAGTGGAAAAGGTTAGAGTTGACTTTTGGAGCCTTGGTAAACTTAGGAGGAATGGAGATTTTGGTGTACTAACAAATGCATTTTTAGAAAAAAAAAATTGTAAGGGATATAAGGGGTTTTGTGGTAGTCTGTGCATCCTGAGTGCAAAGTGGCAAGGTCTATAGTACTTAAAAAATGACTTTGGGAGTTCCCATTGTGGCTCAGTGGGTTAAGAACCTGATGTTGTCTCCCTGAGGTTGCAGGTTTGATCCCTGGCCTCTCTCAGTGGGTTAAGGATCTGGCATTGCCAAAAGCTATGGTGTAGATCCAGCGTTGTTGTGGCATAGGCTGGCGGCTGCAGCTCTGAATCAGCCCCTAGTCTGGGAAATTCCATATGCCACAAGTGAGGCCATAAAATAAATAAATGATAAATTACTTTGGAATCATGCAGAAGGGTTCAAAATCTAGTTTTGCTTCTTAGGACCTTGTGAGATATATATATGTGTGGGTGTGTGTGTGTATGAAAATTATACCTCGCTTGATGGATTATTGTGAGAGTTACACAAAATAATAAATATAAAGCAGAGTTTCTCAACCTTGGCCCTACTGACATTTGGGGCGGCATAAAGCTTTGTTGTAAGAGCCTGTCTGGAGCATTGTAGGGTATGCAACAGCATTGCTGGTCTCTACCCACAACTATCTCTCCAAGTCGTGACAACAAAAATATTCCAGACATTGCCAAAAGTCCCCAGGATGGTGTCAGGGAGAGGGCTGGCAGAGGAGTGGGGGATAAATACATGCCCCTCACTAAGAATCACCGGATATAAAGTGATGAGTGTCAGACCTGGAATATAGTAGGAGCTCATTAAGTGGTAGCTATTATAATCGTTAATACCATATCAAGTTTAGAAGTCTTTGAGGCTGAAACTTTAAAAAAAATGTGTCAGTATATTTAATTATATCTGAGAATAGCCTCTTAGACTTACTCTTTTAGGCTATATAAACCAGTCTTACCTCACAAAGAGAAATATCAGAAAATATCCCTTTCCTGCCTCACATCTCTTGTACCTACTAGTCCTGCAAGCCTGAGTTCTTTTAGATTTATTGATGTGTTATTCAACCATTTAAACCTTTGTAAACCACTTAACA